>NC_134516.1:30867537-31100037 GCF_027942865.1 Odontesthes bonariensis
CTTGGCGACACCCTGTAGGACTCCAGAGGGCTCCGCGAGGCCGATGCGCCGGCAGACTGCAAAGACCTTCCCCCACTTGGCGGCCGCTGTGGGGTTCATTGCGGACTTGAACCTCTCCTCTGCTTGGGAGCCACCCTGGAAAACACTCATCCAACAGTCCCCAATCACACTCATCCCGAGTAAACAACCGTCATGTTGCAAACACGCGTCTTCGACCACCACCACCCCTTTCTCCAATACCTTGACCCCATTTATCTCAAAGTCAAAAAGCGCATACCCAATATATGGGATCGACAGTCCATTTGCAGCCTTCAGGGTGAGCCAGGGGATTGTGCCCCTGACTAGTCCCTCCCCAAATTGCTCCTGAAACACAGAATGCTTCATTAGTGTGACTTGAGAACCAGAGTCTAACACACATGAAATGCTTTTACCTCCCATGGTAACGTTCACTTCAGGACTTTCTCCGACGAATGAGGGCTTGGTGGGGGGTGTGGTCTGGGTCCCCTCCTCGACCGCTCGCCCTACAGCGACCGAGGAAGCTAAAAATCCTGGGGGCCACGGCGTCGCTTGGGGCAGAACCGGCGAGTGTGGCCCGATTGTCCACACTCCAGGCAAATAGGCCGGCCCTGAGGGTCCCACTGGAACTGACTTCGAGACACCTCAGGGGCGGACCGGCGGGGCCTCTGCTGGAACGTTGACCCTGGTTGGACAGTCTGTACGGTTGGGTCAGCAGGCCCCACGGAGAGATTAGCTATTTGGGCCCGCAACTCCTCGGCCAGGGACCAGCCCAACACTGAAATCTGTTTCTTGAGGTCTTGTTGTAGCTCTGCCCGCAGGGATTCCCACAATGCCTGAGTGTCTTGGCCAGGAGGGGATTCTAGGTGATGGGTAGGTGGAGCCTGCTGTAGCGCTGCCTGGTGTGTAGGCGGGGGCGGCCGCTGGTTCGGGGGAGGCCTGGATGTGTACGTGTGGCAGGCCCAGGTCTCCGTTTCCTCTTTAGTGTGCTCTTGTTCAAGTGCCTTTGCCTCCTTACAAATAGCAGGGAAGGTGATAGCCGGTATGCGACGAAGTAGCCTTTTCAACTCTTGCTTCACATGACCTTGCTGTAGTCCCCTGATGAACTGGGTGCGTAACAGGTCATCTTCCACTGCGACATCCACTTGTTCCTTCACCTGCCACCTGTGATAGAGCTCCCGAAAACGGAGAATAAAAGCACACATTTCTTCTTCTGCGCCCTGCCTGCACTCATAGAACTGAGCCCTCAGTGTAGCCAGAGACTGACTTACCCCGTATAGTGTTGTCAGGAAGTCCAATATCTTCACATCACTGTCCCTTTCGTTATCAGGCAACAATAGGACTTCACGTTTGGCTTCGCCCCCCAAAGCACTCAATATAAAATCAGTCTTTTGTTCATTTGGAAGACCTTGTGCCCGTACAAACATTTCAATTTTAGCCCGCCATTCCTCAACCTTTTCTCCCCTCTTTCCTTCAAAAATGGGCAACCATGGCCCTCCCGTATACCAAGGAAACTTGACATTGTTAACCATATTTGGTGGTACATGAGCCGGGGCAGCCGGGTTCTCATTACCATCGTTCGACATACTGAATGTGTGTGTAGGGGGATCCTGCCGAGACAACGCCAAAAGAGAAGTGTCACGGATTTAACTTCCACCGACACAAAATCAGGTTCTGAGATCCCCCAAATCACACAGACGGTAGGTGAAGTAGGTATAGAAAATAGAACTTTATTGTAATTTCAATGCATAAGTAAAATCATTGCGCAAGTGAAATCATTGCACCAAACCCACCTGCAGTTACCCCCACCCCCCAGCTCTTCAACCAGTAACAAAGAAAAAACAGGTAATATTCTGGCCACACTATGTTATCTTGACAATGCCAGTCCACCACACATCAGCCCACAAACAGTCACTTCCCCACAAAGCCTCAGTCTACTGGTGACACATGCAGTTATAAGAGAAATAGAATGGATGAACACGGCATCTTTATTGTTCAGAAAATAAAAATTGATAACCAAATCAAGCCATTTAAGGAACATAACAGCATAAAATACACCACAAATGAAAAAAGAAAAGTCTGCGCTCATGACTCAGGGCATCAGGGCATAATGAAAGCTTTTAAAATGAGTAATAAAATCTGACAGGTAACCAGGGAAGGAAGTCCTTTAATCCTGGAAATATTCTCCAGGTGATAGTCGGCTGACTTCCTAACTGACCTGATCTGGCTGCTGAAGTTCAGCTCTGAGTCCATAATAACACCCAGATTCCTGCTTGGTTTGTGCTTTTTAACATCACAGCCTGAAGCTGAGCTCAGATTTTTAACAGCTGACAATGACCTCTGTTTTCTCTTTGTGTAGCTGCAGGAAGTTCTGGATCATCCGGTTGGTTATTTGTTGGAGGCTCTTTGCTGGGCCAGTTATTCCTCTGTGCCAGCAGCTGAGCACCAGTTCTGCCAAAACTAACAGGAAACATCATCCTGCACCGCTGGATTATCAACAAGTAATACTGACCAAGTCAGGAGATTAAAAAGGATGCAGAGGATAGTCAACCATATCCTAAACATGGGACTTGTGTTTGACACCAGTCTTTGAACTGCTGTGAGACCGTTGTTTCCTTCATTCGTTTTTCACCTTTTTTTCCAAAACTACTTGGTCAAAAGGTGTAAAACATTAAAAGTACTGGGTTAAAGTTAGAAAAGCATCATGTTTAGGAAATAAAATACACTTTTGGGGGAAAAACTTGGCCAATAAGACCAGGAGCTCCTGACCTGTCTCATACATTTCAGTAAGACCTCGGGAAATTGTCCCAAAAAGGGCAAAACATGTCTCCTTTAAAGGACCAATAAGAGCTACATCTCAGACTCTACAGGCCTCAGTTAACTTGTTAAATGTGTGAGTGGGTCGGTGTGAAAACTCAACATCTAGGATGTTATTTCCAGCTTCTACGTTTAACTGAAATAGAAAATCTGAGAATTACGACAATTTGGGTAGAGCTATTTTACGACAGTAAAATATTTGGCAGTGACTAAGTGCCTTTAGCACAGACAGGAGGGTGGAGGCCAGAGGAGACAATGAGGCTGATACCAGACCAACCAGATGAGCCTCCAGCGTCCACCTGTCCTGATAGTCCCTCACAAGCAGCTGTCTGTTGTTAGCACGTTAAGCTTTGATTGGTCTGGGCTGGTCTGTGGCATTATTTATAAACCTTCACCCTTGCTGTTTCCTCTCATAGCTTGTTTTCACCATGACAGCTGCTGGGTTCTTCCTGAGGTATAAGCACAAGCTGCCTTTTACAGTTTTTGTTTGATTGATTGGAAACATTGGTTAATATTGTATTCTTACTCTTTGCTGTACATAATTTCAGGGTTTCCCTCTTTGCCTTGTTGACTGCTGCTACATGGGGTTTTCCCACTAAAGGTGTGCTATCATCTGTTGTGGTAAAACATTACATGCTTGCTTGAATTAGCTTCTGCTAAACTTGTTCTCATGCACCCAGGTTCAAAATCAGCAGGCCAGAGCAGCAGCGGCACAAGAGCTGCAGGTAATTTTGGCTCTTACCAGGGAGCAGCCGCTGGCCGCCCGGTGACCGTGCCCTACACTGCTTCCAGTAACGTTTATATGGCGACACCTGTGCAAGCCTCTGGTCTAAGTCAACCTGTTCTTCAGGCAGACCCAAGACTCAGCGGCTATGGCTCATTTGTGCCAACGCAACTGGTTGTCCAAGCTCCTGGCCTTGTCCAAGGTGCTCTTCAGGCAGACCCAAGATTCAGCAGCTCTGGCTCCGTTGTGCCCGTGCAAATGGCTGTGCAAGCTTCTGGAGTCCCACAGGCTGTTCAGACGGGTCCAGCATTGAGCAGCTTGAGCTCTGGCCTGCCTGCAACAGGATACTCTACTGTCACTTATGTGCCTGTTGACGTAGGATCTGACGCTGGAGCTGCCCAATCTGGACCACAAGGTAAATCTTCTGCTTGGAGTGTAGATGGCCCAAAATGTGTTTGGAAGCCTAAAGGTGTCTGTGCGTTTTCATGTAGCCACTAGCAAATCTTGCCAAGCTCTATTATGAAGCCGAAACCTGCTGTTTGGATTTTTTTATTTTTTTTCAGAACATATGTATTAAAACACAAAATGATGCTCAGGTGTGTAATAATGGCTCCCTTCTGCTTGGAGGAAACGCCTTTCACTTTAAGCAGCCTTACTGGGGCACCAAAGGGAACCCGAGCATTGCACCTGTGCTTCTCATTCAGTCTGCTCAAAATCTCTGGAGAGGGGGGTGGAGCTTTTAACTTTACATCCTAAGAAACTGCGATGGTAAGACTCTGTGCTATCAGAACTTCTGCTGTGAAAAGGACTAATTGTGAAATGTCTCCACACAGAAACCCAGTGGGCTATTGCTCCCTCAGTCTTTGAGGATGCGTCAGCCCAAGCCCTCAGCCTCACTGACGTTCTCCCTGCAGCCCCTCTGTCACCACCTGGCCCTGTCCTCCAGTCAGGGGAGACCTCCAGTGTCACAAAGGAAGCTGAACTCGGGAATTACCAGCAGCAGACGGAGGAATTCGGCTACCCGGATGACCGCCAAGGGTCTGGACCGGGATCTGCAACCGTACTGGTGCCACGCTTTGGTGTGGGTGGATCTCCTAACTTTGACTACAGGCTTTTGTATGGCTTGTACCCATCTGGAACCTACAGCACCTTCAGCCAGCAGCATGAGAAGGGCAAAGACTACTTTCAGGATGTCCACTACTTGAAGGAGCATATTACTGACAGCCATGGTTCTGGGCAGCAGAAAAAGTTCTTCCCAAGTGCCCGCTAGAGCTGAACATGATGTGCAGAGGGTATGTTGAGTGGTACCTGCAAATGTCTTTATCTCAATGCTGTAACTAATCTGGTTCTGTTTCAGATTGGGAAGCATATCCCAACAGCATAAGATTCTTTTTAGTCTTTGAATAAAATCTTGTCACATGATCTTGCTTCAGAATGATTGACTAAGGGAAACAATGGCCTGTGAATAACATCTGGGTTCAAGGCAAATGGCAGGCATCGCCTGTCATATTTGACTCGGACATTCTGCTTTCGGTTTCAAACATGGCGTCTCAAAGCTCTGCATCTTGAGAGGAATTGCTATGGAAGTGTTAAATAGTTGCTCAATTGACTATAGCGATCAGCTACAGCATCCTTTACAGCCATTTATCTACACCTGTACATGGCAGCCAGACGCAACCCCTTCTATAGATTGCTGAGTGCACGTAGCCAACCTGAAGGCTTGCCAAACAAACATTGTGCTTGAAATACTTGGCTGGATACTTCTTAAATATTCTTCTGCAGTTAAGCCACAGCCAGTGCTGTCTTTGGCAGTCTTGTCATATGATGACCTTGTCTGGGTTTTTCCCCAAACCCTGCAGACGGAATGCTAAAGTAATGGCAAGCCAGTGGATAATGAACATTTCTATTTTTGTCTCTGGGCATCCATATACTAGGGCTGTCAAAAATGATTGAATATTCCTTCTAAAACGATGTAATCAGACATCTGTATTAGCACATGTCAATGACACACATGCGCATCTGCAGGCTTTCAAACTGCCAGGCAACGGCAGCTTCCCGTCAATAACGGGACAAACTGACTTAACTACTTGAATAGGTAGTTTATTCAAGTTGAAACTTAACAATTTGTTTCATGTTATGCCAAGTCCATTTTGGTGAACATTTTCAAGAATTAACCTCATGTTGCTTGTGGTCGACTGACAAGCTAACTGTAGCTCGTATACAACTTTGTCTCAAGGCTCCAAAATTTTTCCATCTAACCAAAATCTGAAGTAGTGCCAGGCGGGGCTTTATATATATTTTTGGGGGTTAAAATCACTTTCTTTGCGCCTGCGGTTGGGTTCTGAACTTTCTGCCATCTTCATGTGAATCAACTTTCAGCAGTGATGCTTTACCAGACAGTGACCCCTGTGACCTTTCCCTGTCCCCGTCATGCAGTGTGCCGACTCAGGGCAGACGGCGGCTGCGCAGATGTTTTTCCACATTCGATTTTCATTTTCACCTTCGACTGTCTGTTTTTAAAACCTATTTGAATTTGGAATATTCTTTGACAACCCTATCCTGTACCACTCTATTGTGCTTTAATAGGCAACTTGTTGCCTTTCCACTCTGTAATGGCAGGTTCTGCAGTTGTGCCAGAACATGCCTATTGATGTTGCATCCTCTGAATGCAATAATAAAGAATTACAGTAGTCAAATCCTGAAGTAACAAATGCCTGGACCAGTTTTACTGCATCACTAAGACAGGATGTTCCTGATTTTAACAATATTACAAAGGTGAAAGAAGGCAGTCCTAGAAACCTGTTTTATGTGCATTGAATGATAAATTCTGGTCAAAAATAACTCCAAGGTTCCTCACTGGAACTATCTTACCATCCATTTACTTTACTCAATGTATCCAGTTTAGGGTAGTGGAAGCCTTTAGCCCAGTGATACTATTTTTTTCCACAAGAGCCACATTGGCAGAGCAAAATCAAGGGAAGAGCAACTTTTATGACAACATACTAAGTCCCCTTTTGCAAATATGCATTTCTACATATAAAACATCCCACAAAAAAAGAAACAACACAGCCAATACATTTTCAATTAAGACCGCATTTACCTGAATACTGGAATACTTAATACTCAATACTGGAAGCTGGCATGCATGTCCTTGACTTTCTTCATGTTGTATTTGTAGGTTGTTGCAATCATAGTGAGACATTCAAGATGAGCATGGTTTAGTCCTTTTTTAATTAAAAACCGACCCATTGTGCCTGCATCTCGCGCTGGCTAAAGGAGCTAGCGTGCACTGCGGTCAAGTGTGACGGTGGTTTAAGCGGGCTGCGTTGCCAGGTTTAACAGTGCCCCCTTTAGGAAACACCATTAAGCCTTAATTAATACTTAATAAAAATACTTTATACTACAAAAACACAAACTTAATAGAAATACTTAATACTGTGCAGTATTCGCTGTATGTTATTTGAAAAAAATTGTTATTGTTACCATATTGTTATAAGCTACTATGCGAGTGCGAGCCACCAATTAAAGCTTGAGGAGCCGCATAATGAGTATCTCTGCTTTAGCCTATCCCTGCTGCCAATTGAAAGAGTCAGGGTACACCCTGGACAGCTCTCCAGTCCACTCTGCAAAAGGTCTAATAATTTCCACACTTCCATTCACTGAGACTCTGCTAGAACTGTTTGGAGACCTTTTTTAGAGGGCCGTATCAGAGAGCCTACTGTGGGAGAGTACTTCGAAAGTTTGATCGTGCCAACTATTGCTAGTTTAATAGCAAGTGATCTGAATCGAAGGAGTTAAAAAATATTTTGCAAATTGATCATGTAGCTTTGCACTCGAGGGAATTTGAAAATGCATCTTCCGCATGTGGTAGAATCAGGAAAACATAAGCAGAGGAGATATTTAAGTCTTGTGTAGGATGAAAACCAACATGGGAAGATGTGATGCCATGTTAAGGACCGAGTCTGTATGAAGCACAGTGTCATAGCCCTCCAGCTGGTGTCCCAGGTGAGATGAACAAGGCCGCACACACAGGGGGCAAGTCGAGACAGTTGGTTAAGAGGGATGTATGGCTCTGATGAGGCACACAGAAGACACCAAGTGGTGCCAAGCAGAGGAGGGGCAAGGCTACGTAGCATAGGCTAATGAGTCACATGCAATTAAAGCTTGGAAAAGGCAAGCGAGTGCAGATTTAACTGAAACACCTTCATGGCATAAGGTCAAGCAGGGCCACTGTATTGAGTTTCATCAAGTTATTTTGGTCTGGGTTTGTGTAATGCAAGTCAACCATGAGGAGAAGGAAACATGTAGTGGTGGAATTTAAAGCAGCAGTATTCAGTTTGCCCTTCAAAAGCAGAGTCAGCCTCAGTGGGTGTGGTGAAGACTCAATCCTCTATGAAGTGAAAACAAACCTCGAGTTAAAGTATTCAATACACAGACCTCATTTTATTGGTCAAGTTTATTTTGCCAGAGTTCAGCCACATGTTGGAATCTCCATGGAAGTGTCCATGAGAGTCACCTGCAGAAAACAGAAGGGGTCAGTATTGATACAGGAGTCTCAATACTTCAGACACTAGTCCAGCTTTACCTTAGTACAACTTCTGCCCTTTAGACCCAGTCTTGGCATCAGCGTGGTCAAAAGCATCCTGGGAGTATTTGGCGTACGAACTGGAGTCGCGGGCTCGTTGGTAGCCATTGCTGGACTGGACGATGTGGGATGAAGGGTATACAGCGCGCATCTCAGATGTGTACTTAGGGAGCTGGTCGGAGGTCCAGGCAGACTGTGGGAAAGAACGGTCGATCTTCAAGTTCATTAGGGCAGCAAGGAAACGAGCAAAGTCTGCGTCCTGCGCAGTAAAGCCAGCATTAGACCCAGAGGAGCCGCTGCCGTAGCCAGACCCAGAGGAGCCGCTGCCGTAGCCAGACCCAGAGGAGCCGCTGCCGTAGCCAGACCCAGAGGAGCCGCTGCCGTAGCCAGACCCAGAGGAGACGCTGCCGTAGCCAGACCCAGAGGAGACGCTGCCGGAGCCAGACCCAGAGGAGCCGCTGCCGGAGCCAGAGGAGCCGCTGCCGTAGCCAGAGACAGAAGAGCCGCTGCCAGAGCCAGAGGAGCCGCTGCCGTAGCCAGAGCCAGAGGAGCCGCTGCCGTAGCCAGAGCCAGAGGAGCCGCTGCCGTAGCCAGAGACAGAGGAGCCGCTGCCAGAGCCAGAGACAGAGGAGCCGCTGCCAGAGCCAGAGACAGAGGAGCCGCTGCCGTAGCCAGACCCAGAGGAGCCGCTGCCGTAGCCAGACCCAGAGGAGCCGCTGCCGTAGCCAGACCCAGAGGAGCCGCTGCCGTACCCAGACCCAGAGGAGCCGCTGCCGTACCCAGAGGTGCTACTACCAGAGCCAGAGGACCCACTATTTTGACCTGAGCCCAGAAATTAGTTGAAGCAAAGTATGACAGCATGGTTAGTCATGCTGTTTGGATTTCAAAAGAAAAGAAAGAAACTTTAGTATATAGGAGAACAAAAACCTAAACCATTAAACATGAAGACTCACCTGAAGAAAACCTTAAACAACATGTTGAACAAGACAAAACAGAAGCAACACAATTCAGATAAAACTGGTCAAAAACAGCAATCTAGTGACTGCTGTTGAGAGAAGATTTGTGCTGTAACTCATCTGAGGCTGCAGCTGACTTTATATTGGTGCTCTACCTGCTCTAATTACACTCATAAACCTCACCTGGGACCCAGTCAGATCGTGCTGCATTCAATTCAGCTCTGAAAATGAACACTTCTGACATATAAAAAGGTTTGTTGCAACATGTGAGGAATGAACATGGGATGTTTTAAAGAAGGTGAATTAAGCCTGGTTTATAGTCGGTAACGCAAGACGCAAAGCAAGACGCAAGAAGAAACGCAAGCCCTTGCGCGGTTGCAAGCCCCCCATTGCGAGCTTGCGTGTGTCACCTCAATTTTCTAAACTTCACGCAAGAAAAAGACGCAAGCCTACTACTTGAAAACGGCATACTCATCGACCTGACAGTATGCAGAGCGTTTACACACAGTGCACTTCACTCCTGCCCGAGCCGAAATCAGCCAGCCTGAAAAGCTGATTTCCCTTAAGTTATAAACTCTGTAAATATATAACTTTAGCAACATTTGAAACATTTTCAGGCGAGAAAGTAGTCGTTTAGACCCCCAAGGTGTTGAAAATCTGACAAAATACCGGCTATTTACAAGAAGAAGAAGCATGAATCACTCGAAGAGGTCCTGGCGGTGAATTTCCTTTCATCGTAGTAGGCTTGTCATTGAAAAAACCCGCTACTCCACCTACTGTCCTGGCGGTGAATCGTCACGCAGCACACGCAACCGCCGGCAAAGCTAAATGAAGTATAAACGTCTCGAGCCATTAACATAAACGCAAGAAGAAAGCGCAAGGGCAGTAAAAAGAAGTATAACTCAGCCTTTACGCTTGGTCAGATACAGTGTTAAACATCTGGACCAAAGTCCTGCAGATCACTGTGGGCCCCTAATCTCTGGCTGGGGCGTGTGAGGGGAGTGACAGAGATTTGGTCTGAAGGACTCCAGGTTATAACCTCGGTTCTAATACGTCACAAAGTCGTCACAGTCATGAAATTGGGGTCCAACACATCACTTGTCCACTTCACTAGTGGGAGCTGCTAGTTGGGTTTCAAGGGGAAAAAAGTGAGCTCAGCGAGACATAAGACTGGAGTCTTAGTAAGTTAACCTGCTGAGTTCTGGAAATAACTCTAAAATAATGTTGACTCCTTGGCAGGAATAAGGAGCTCTGCAGCTCTCATCCAGAGGATCTAGAAGCATGGATGTGTTTGGAACATAGCAGAGGGTGTATTCTTCCTAAAGTCACGCTAACTGCCTTCTGCGCACTCTGAGATGTTTAAAGCTCAGATTAATATCTGAGCTGAGATGTAGAAACGTGAGACAACATGATGCAGAGCTGCTCTTTTATTAAGTGATATGGAGGAGATCTTAGATTTATTTCAGATGAACTTGATTAAACAGGACATAACGGAGGTTAAATGTTTAAAGCACCTTGTGCCTTCATTTTGTTCTTATCTGTAACTGTTTCTCAAATTTGTCTTGATGATTTCTGTGGATTTCCATCATTCCTCCTGAAAACTTGTTGCCTTGTGAGAACAACCAAAGACTCCCACAGACTCCCTGTGACACAGCAAACTTCCAACATGGGAAATGTGACATTTGAGCACTTTATAGTCTGTAGGCGACTGTTTTCTGTTCTTTGTACTGTGGAGGCTTTACCAGCCATCAGTGAGGTGGAACTGTACTGAAAATACACTGAAGTTAAAGTTACATTTTTAACTCATTTAAAAGGGAAAATGTGTCTATTTGAATAATGCTCTTTTTTAATATGGGTCTAAGTTTCTGAGAAAGTCTTTTTTTACTGTAAAATGTTGACTGTCACACCTGAACTTCATATTTATTTATGAAAATGAGAATATTTATATCCCCAGGTTGTTTTAATTCTGAAAACTAACATTTGTTACAGTAGTTCACATCATCTGTCCTCATAATTACTTTCATAAAATCCAACAAAGACCAGACTTTATCATGTTCATATTTAAACTGCAACCTGCAGGTTAACAATGTGAGTGACTTAAAGTGTAGAAACAAGTCCACAGAAGTTTTTCTTTTAATTATGTCAGTATATGTCCACTATGTGCAAGTAGTCCCCACAGGCAGTGTCCTTACTGTGGGGACGACCAGGTAAGACATCTGATTCTCACATATAGATGGAACATTTGATGTTGCATTATGCCCAGTATTAATCAGACATGTTTGTTCATGTTCCAGACAGGATAGTGAATGCTTTTGTGCACAGTCCACTGTGTGGTTGTACAGCTCACGACTTAACTGAATATATTCCAACACCTGGCACGCCTTCTTGCATCCAAATGTAGAACAAAATAGATGTTTGATCTGTAAAATCTGATGTAATGAACAGAATCCATGAGAGTTGTTTGATTAATTTATTTAATACATTTATTCTAACCCTCCCCGGGCTCTGGGGAGGATTCATCCCTCCATCAGACCTGTTGCCACTGATTTTCAGTCCACTTCTTGTGTCCTTTGGCTCAGCTCAGCCTTTTCTCCCCGTTTCCCCTCCTTATGAACGGCTTCTTGACAGCCACCCTTCCATGGAGACCATTTCTGATGAGGCTTCATTGAACAGCTGAAGGTCCAGATGCATCTCAGGGAATCACCCGTTTTCTGCAAAAATGTCATTTCATGCATGTCAAACTGTTATTTTATAGATGCAACCAAAGAAATGGGAACAGATGACAAATTCTTCCCATACCTGAATTTTAGCTTGAGCAGCTACTGATGATGCAGCCCTTTTGGCCACCTAGTACCTGCTTCAGGTCAACCTCCTGAACAACCCAACACAAAAGGCCTTTTTCTTCAGCTTTAATGTTTCCCTACATGCTAATATTCACAAGCAGGTCCTATGCTACTGTCCTGATAGGCAATGATGACCTTCTGGCCACACCTCTGCTATTGAGGCTGAGAGGCTCCTTTCAGTTTCCATGACCCAACCTCAATGGTAATGTATAGATTTAATAAAAATACTCAGCTTTGTGTTTAAGATGTCATGAACAGGGTCCTCCACTAGATGTTTGCCCCCCACCACCTGATCCAACTTACTTCCAGGTAGTGAGTAAGTGACAACATTGAGGCAATACATTTTGTTCCCAAGCAACTTCACTAAAAGTAGCTGCCACATCTTTTGATTTGTGCAGCACAAGCTTCATTACAAATATGCAGAGTACAAGACCTTTGCAGCCACAGAAGATATTTATGAAGCCATCCTCGGTCATGGACTTGCAGAAACTACTGTCCAGGTTTCACATGGCCCCAGCATCTGATGGGTCTGCCCTTACCCAGAGCTGTAGGGTGAGGATTGCTACAGAGTGTAAAGGTTTCCCTCTCAGCACAATATGCAGCAGTGGAATCTTCTGATAGAGCTCAAGGCCACACCTTTACCCACTGCTGTCAGGGAGCTGCTGTCAGCTTTTCAGCCATTTTTAGTTGGGAATACATTCCAAGCTGAAGCCGTCAAGACCTTCATAAGTTCACCTTTGATCAGATACTGTCCATAAGTTAATGCCAACACCTTATTTATAGGATTAAGTCATGTCAACCTGTCAGGCCCTCAACTATCCCCTCCAACCCACAACTGGATGACCCAGAGACAGCTAGGAGCCATTTGATGGAGCAACAAGGTATTCAAGTTAAAAGCCATTTATTCAAGCGGTAGCAGCAGCGATGCCTCTAGAATATGCAGATCTGCAAGACAAAGAAAGTCAGTCACCTACCAGCAGCTACAGAGAGCACACATGCAGAGTAAAATGAGCCTCACCAGAAAGATCCTCAGAAGCCGCTCTGAACTGGAACCTTGTGCTGAGATGTTTTGCCGTGGTCTGGCTCAGATTCTGTTGGGCTGTAGCGGAACTGGCTGAACAGCACACGCTTCTGGTTGTAGCGGGACCGAGATTTGTAAGCGTAGACTTGATCCTCGTCGGTCACAGGAGTGAAGACTGGCTCGTCCTCGCCGCTGGTGTCAGATGAAAGGCTCCAGCTCCCATCTTCAAACTGGTAATTGCTGCCAGGAGCTCCAGACTGACCTCCCTGAGCGCCATGCTGCTGTGCTGCAGAACCACTGGTTCCAGCTGCTTTCTGATACGTTGGCTTAGATAGAGCTTGTCCATAAACTGAATACATGGGTGAGGAAACAGAATTAAGATCAGCCTTCCATTTAAACCCAGAGTCAATTTAAACTGCTTTTAGTTGCTGAGCTTTGATTGGGATCAGCTTACCGCTTTGTGCAGGAATGCAGGTGATGCTTCCAATCAGCACACAAGAAATCCACAAAACCCTGCAGAAACAGGGACATCTCATATGAAGTTCTGAGTACATTTAGAGACCAGTGGGGTCCAACCACCACCTCCCCTTAACATGCCCAGTCCTGTTGAGCTTAACTGCATATTCATAGTGTAATGCTGCGACCAAATGAGGTTCTGCTTGCCTCAGACATTTAAGGCAGCAGAGGTTCAGTGCCACCACTTAGAAGCACTGGGATAGACTAGAAGTTACTCACCTCATTCTGGTGCAATATAATTAAAGCTTGCCTGGGACCTGCTCCTGCCAAACTGCACTAACACAAAGTTCAGAGCCCTGTGACACTAACCTGAAGCTTTTTCTTCTTCTTCTTTTGAATTTGACTGGCGGGTTAGACGCCAACTGGCGTATTACCGCCACCTACAGGATGATCAGGATCACTACTGATGCGTCAGTCTCTTAAATTCTGGCATAGAGGCCAGAGGATTTTAAGAACTTCACTAAACTGGAGGTAACTTTATAGTCCTTCAGTTGCAACAGAACGGGGATGGAGACAGTGGCAACACCAAGATCGAACAATTCAGTAAAAAGTATACGCCTAAACATTCTATAATTCACACACACTAATAATACATGGGAAACTGTCTCGGGTACTCTGCACACGTCACAGAGTCCATCTCTGTGTTTATGAATCAAGTGTAAATTAGAATTCAGGGCGCAATGCCCTAATCTGAGACGTGTTAGCACTACCTGCTGAGACCTAACTCCAGGTACAGTACACGGAGTGTTTATAGACGGCTGAATTGCATACAGATGTCTTCCCTTTACATCTCTGTCCCACTGGAGTTGCCATGACTGGAACACTTCCTTCATAAGCTTACTCCTCAGTTCTGTTCGACCAGGCCTGACTGGCAAACTAACTGCATTGCTCTCTAAACTTTCTTTGGCACATTGGTCGACTAGCTCGTTTCCCTCAATACCCATGTGAGCTGGGACCCACAGAAATGAGATGTAACAGCTTCTCTTGTAAAGGTCATTCAACAGTAGAAGAATATCAGAGATTAAATCAGGACGAGCATTAGAAGAATAAACTTGAAGACAGCGAAGGACTGACAGGGAGTCGGAGCAGATCAACACGAGTTTAGTTTGCGCCTCTACCACCCATTGCAGGGCTTTTAAAATGCCCATCGCCTCTGCAGTAAATACAGACATATTGTCACTTATCCTGTACCCTTTTTTAATATTGAGCACTGGGATACAAAAAGCGCAACTTACTCTACCGGAATCAGGGTCTTTAGATCCATCTGTGAATATTTTTAAAGAAGAGTTCCAGTTAAGATGGATGTATTCCACAGCAGAATCCCTAGAGAATTCTACTTCTTCATCGTGTTTATCTTTGTGCAACCCAAGATCGACTTGTACAGAGGGGAGGAGCCAAGTAGGGACAGGTCCCCAATATGAACTCTGAACTGGAACCAAGTCAACTAACTTAAATTCCTTGGCCCATTCCATGCACCGTTTTAAGAAAGGCTGATTTCTTGCCTGCTCGGGGCCAAATTCATAGCAGTCCGTGAAGATATGACTAGTAGGGCAGGTAGACAATCTTTCTCTGAGTCTATTCCAGTAGTGTAACGAGAGTTGGATTCTCCTTAGCGTGAGAGGCTTCTCTCCCGTTTCGACAAGGAGCGCAGAGGTAGATGTGGAGGAGAACGCACCAAGGCAGACCCTAAGGGCCTTTGACTGCATAATATCAATCTTTTTTAAACAAGAAGGTGCAGCTGCCCCATATACCTGACACCCATAATCAAAAATAGACCTTATCATAGCTTGGTATACGGTTAACAGGGTGCCCTTATCCGCCCCCCAAGAAAACCCAGTCAAACATCTCAAAACATTTAACACCTTGCCAGATTTAGCAATTATATTGGAAATATGGTTGTTCCAATTAAGTTTTCTATCGAGCCACATACCTAGGTATTTGAAAGATTCCACCTTCTCTATGGGGGAGCCATAAAGAGACAAAGACACATCACATATTTTCCTTTTTCGACTAAAAACCACAAATTTAGATTTAACCACAGATATCTTAAAACCCCATTTCCTAGCCCAATTTTCTACAATATTCAACTCGTGTTGCAACTTATTTGAGATAAAAGGGATATTCCTGCCCTTGACCCAAAGGGCCCCATCATCTGCGTACAAGGACTTCCCGGTCCCTTGGGATAGGTCTAAAAACATGTCATTGATCATAACGTTGAAGAGAATCGGGCTGATTACGCTTCCCTGCAGAGTGCCATTATCTATGTACGCTACGTCAGAGAAGGCTTGCTCTACTTTAACCTGAATAGTACGACCTTCTAGGAAGTTCTTAATCCAACTAAAAATTCGTCCGCTAACACCATGTCTCAAGAGTTTTCTAACCTGAAGCTGCAGGAGCTGCTTTCATATGATCCTCAGTGCAGAGGGAACTGATTGCTCAGCGGTAACAGCTGCTGCTGAAAGGTGCAAGGCTGCAGTTAACTGGCAACAATGGACTAACATATGGAGCATATCAGTGTTATGTCCATAAATAGATAATAATCAGGAACTCTTGTGAGTATTATGTATTTTATTAACATATATAAATATTAAATTGTAAAAATAAATGATCAAATATTCTGAACTGCTGATATATATGATAATAATAACAATAACAATGGTAGCTGCTCTCAACACGTGAAATGCTTCTCATAGTTCATTATTAGTAGGCTAATTGATGAATAAACATCCTGCCGCTGAATAAGTGTTTAAAAAATAAATAAATCAGAAGGAAACCTGCAGAAGAAAGTCTTCTAACAGCTGTCTCTCTGTGTTTATTGGCATACAGCACGGTTAGTGAGATCCAGATCCATGTGGGCACTCAGGACGGATTTAAATAGCGACTCTGAATGGACGGTAAACCCGCACTGAAGGCCCAGTGAGCCAAAGCACGGCCGCCACTGAAAAATATATTTGAAACCCGTCAATATGTTAACTTTGCGTGTTTACCTCTATAACTGATGTTATATGTAAAACAGAGCACATGGTCAATTAGCTTTTTAAAAATCTTTATTTTAAAGAAAACGATCAAAACAAGAGTTTTTCTGGAAGAGATTTAAATAAGTTCTGAATATGCATAGAAGAGAGGTTACATTTGAGTCTATTTTCTTTGTACAAAACTTAAAGCAAAAACCTGAAGTCTGCACACTGAGATAAACTGGTTTTGAGGATATTTATGACATTTCCTCCTAATAACCAACGTGGGTCGGTGTCCCCAGTGGAACATTTTATGTGTAGTCTGCAGGTTTCATGTTTTCAGCTGGAGATGGATGCTTTTTGTTCTGTATGTTACATATTTTTATCTTGATCAGGACATTCAGAACGCTTGCATGCACAGGTAAGTCCAGCTTCAGTTCCAGGTGTACTCGTCCATTTAACTGGACCACCATGTTGTCCCAGCGTACATGCACGGGATAGACTGTGTAGGAAACCTTCATGGCATTCTGCTGCCTCTAACTTTCTCTGTGGGACATCACGCTGCATGTAAGTGCAGCTGAAATCGCTGCCAACATGTTGTCTTTAAGTCACCTGAAGGGGGATTTTCTCACATGAGGCTGCGGTTACAAAATCAGGATTTTATTAGAGCAGAGCGACAGTCTGGACATGCTTTAAGTGACCACGAGTTGACACGTAGTCTTAATGGGCTGATTTTCAGTTTAGCCGTCTGACAGAAGAAACAGAAAAATATGTGGATGAGAGCAGCTTTATTGGGAATTTGGCTGGAAATATACACTCATTCTTTCCTGTTTTTACTAAAAGATGCAGAAATATTAAACTCTGTAACGTGTTTAGTGCACCAACCCATGCCAACTCAGTTAGCATATATAGAGTTATAGGAATAGTTTACTGAATGTCCCATCTTGTAGACAGCCTCAGTGTTGCATTTCCAGTCCAGTCTGCTGTCCAGGTGAACCCTCAGGTATCTGTAATCCTCAACCACCTCTTCACCGAGGATGGAGACGGTGTTCAGCTGACTGCTGCTCCTCCTAAAATCCACAATCATCTCTTTTGTTTGTATTCAGATGAGGTGATAGTTTATTTTCCTATAGATGTGATAGTTTCATGTAGATGTGCTGAGGTGTGACAGGGAAGCTGTTGGTACATGGAGGATGTGAGGTCTGTAGCAGGAGGCAGCAGCATGCTGAGTTTGTCTGAACTCTTCCATCTGTCTGATCCCACATTATCCCAAAATAATATAGTGTGTTTTCTTGCACTGTTTGAAGACCTCTAATACTTGTTTTTTTGTACAGTTGTGTTTCCCCTCAATTTAAATAAAATTTGTTTGTATTACATTCACTTCACTCTCATATTGTTTTTTGTTAGGCTTTTCAGAATACAACCATATGTGTCACTTTTGCAGAGATGTTCACAGTTAGTTGAAATACTTGAAAATGTCAAGGTGGCGACAACTGCCTCAAAGTCTCTGAAAAGGCCTTAGACTCCAGAGGGTTAAACTTACCTTGATTTGTTTCAGAGATCAAATGTTGTTGCTGTTCTGAAAACTCTCAGTAATGATCTAACTAAACTAAATGTAACTAACTAAATGTTCTGATTCTGGATGTTTTTCTGTGAATAATAAATTGTGGATTCATCCTGATCATGAGTTGTGTTTCTGTGAAAATGGGAGTGAGGCTGTCACACCACCAGCATCCCTCATGGTGGCAACAAGTAACTGCTTTGCTTCAAAGATATTTGTTTAAACCATCTGTGGCTGGAAGAGTTGCTTGGCTTCAGGATCATATTCTGCTTTCACCTGTTTGGGCCCAAACGCTTCAAACTTGTTTCTGAATGTGTTCTGAGACGTTGGAAGAAACTTAGAAAACAAAAAGAACGACATGAAACCTCAAAGTGATTAAAATCAAACCTAAATGTAACAATATTATATGATGTCAGTCATTACAGGAGATGTCATTTGTACTCAGAGACAAGAAGTGGAAGAAGAATTCTTGGACGTAAGTTACAGAATCAGAACCACAGAGATTTTGTTTCAGGTAAAAACTGTAGATTTACTTTTCATTTAACTCAAACTACAAAAATATTCACATGAAAACATACTTTAACATAAAGAATATAATAAATGAGGTAGAATGGCACTCTGGAATAAGGTGTTACGGAATGATTAAAGGTGATGTGTGTGATCTTACATCATATTCTATGATTTGATTCTGCTCTTTCTGATGTTTTTTAGTATCACTCTGAATCTGCTGAAGTTATCAGATGAATGTAGTGGACTAAAATGTACAACAGAGTCTCTGAATGTGCTGGAGTACAAGTATAAAGTAGCACAAGATAAAAATACTGAAAACATTGTAATTATGTTCAGTATATTTAGTCACTTTCTGCTGCTGTCAGTGATAGACTTTTCTAAGAAATCTGACTCAGCTCTGATCATTAATGAGAATATGATGAAGAAAGGATGATTTCATCCGAGTGAATGAAAAGGTTTTGTGGTGGGGCTGAGAACTGTTTAACTCTCACTGTTCCACGTATTGTTTAAGGATCGTCACAGGTACGAGTTTGGGTGGAGCGGGTCAAAGTAAAGTGGAGTTTCCAGCAGACTCCTCAGTTTCAGTCGTGTCTGGAGGCCACAGATGGAGAGCTAACTGCGCTGTTTGGTCTGCCACTTATTGATAAAGTTAAAGTTTAGAAAAAAACAAACAATAAGAGGAAGAAGTTCCCTGAAAGCAGCATCAGTGTTACAGGTTGTGAGTCCTGTGAACAAACTGACACAGTGTGATGTGACAGATATTTAAATCTCTCTTTTCTCACGTTGTCCTGCAGGTTCACAGCTGAAATCTGCAAACTAACACTAGAGGGCGCCTTCATGCTGCTCACAGGGATGCAGAGGAGTTTAAAGCTCCTGTTCTGTTCATTTAGACTGAACTCTGCCTGTGTTCTGCTCACTTTGACTCAGAACATCTTTAAATCCGTAATATAGAAATATTACCTAAAGTCTCTTTCAGCTATTCATAGCTTGTAGGCCTCATTGAACTGAGTTTATACAACTAATTTCAATGAACCCAAGAACACCCTCAGACAGAGACTGCTTCACCCAAAGGATGAAACACCCAAACACAAACTGGTTGGTGTCGTGTGTGCAGTGCAGCAAAGACTGTGCAGACCTCTTTGTAGGAGAGACCAAACAGCAGCTCCACCAGCGCATGACCCAACATAGGAGAGCCACCTCTTCAGGTCAAGACTCAGCAGTGCACCGACATCTCAAGGAGGAGGGACACTCTTTTTAGGACAGTAATGTCCACATTCTGGACAGAGAAGACAGATGGTTTAAGAGAGGAGTCAAGGAAGCCATGATCATTGTAATCACACAGTTTTAAAGTGGAGCTTCTTCTTATGTTTCTATGCAGCTGAGCACTCACATCATGATGACTGATGACTGGAGAAATCCTGCTCTTCAGCACATTTCATTTCACATCCAATAAAGTTTAAAGTTCACATTGTTCAGCTTTGATGCTGCTTTCACATCTCTTACTGTCTGTAATGCAGCTCCTGCGGTTCTGAGGAGTCCCAGGTGATTTTAAAGCTAGAACTCAAGTTGCTTCAAGTTTTGAATCTTTTCTTTTCTGGTGGGCAACAATAAATAAGAATGTTGATTGGATAAATTACATCTACAAGGCATTGCTGAACAATTAGGTCCAACTTCCCTTATGGAATGGCAAAATAGAATGTCTTTGGAAATGTTACTGGCAGAGAAAGTGTGTAAAATGTTTGAAACGTTGCTCCTTTATTCCTAACAATAGCTCCCCTGATGGCAGCATCACCAAGGCCTTAGAGGGACTGACATCACTCTCTGCAGAGCTAGCAGAGAACTCTGGGATCAACGACCCCTTCACTGGCATGATAGAGAAGTGGTTTGGCTGGTGGAGCGGACTACTTGCTTCAGTACTGCTATCTCTGTCTGTTGTAGCAGCCATACTAGTCACCTGTGGTTGTTGTTGTATCCCATGCTTGAGAGGACTGTTCCAAAGACAGAGACCACCCTTACCTGCACAATGTATCAACAGGTAGAGAGTGATGATGATGACGAGCTACATGAGGATAATGATGAGGATGCAGATGATGTTTAAAGTGCAAAGTAGTGCCTTGCATGAACCCGAGTCAATTCTCAATGATTTGTTTTACGGAAATCTCCTTGAAGTGTTAAACAATGATGTAGAAGATATAAGGTTATGCAAAGTTTGAAAAAAAACAAAAAACATGAAATATCATGAAATTATTCTATGAGAATAAGCAAGGACCATGTGTGAGACAATGTTGAAGGGTCAAAGGTCAGTCTGTGCTGGAGAAGGCCTCCTATCTATCTTATTGCAGCTTCTGTCTAAGCCTTGTTTTACTGAATGTCTCATAACCTTGTGTGGCCAGTGACCTCGTAGTAGGAAACATAAATAGCGACAGTATCATTTGTTGAACTCAGACAACTCTGCGTCAGTTTCCTGATATGTTCTGCAGACTCCTTGCTGCAAGAATAAATGTTTTGTGTTAATTGTCTCCAGCGACTCTGAGACTCATTTTGAGAGAATTTTCTTGACACCAACACAACAGACATTTGAAAGAGTTTCACAGCTTGAAGTTGAGCCTCGTGCCCTTTCAGTGTTGGAACAGCCTTAACTTTCAGCTTCAGTTATGAGCATCATACAACTTTCTGGAAAGTACAGGGAACAACTCCAAACCTTTTTCAGACTGCGTTAAAGATTTCTGGGACTTTGGGAGAGATGATAAGAGTCACATTTCCCTCATAACCAAACACAAATTTTCTTCAAAAATATCTCTGTAGCAGGAACATGAAAACCATGAGAAATGTTGACATCTGACCTTTAATAAAAGCAGAACAAAGAAATACAGACGAGTGTAAAGCTAGACTTTAATAATAATAATAATAATAATAATCAATTACATTTGTAAAGCACTTTTCATTTCATACGGAATCTCAAAGTGCTATGCTGATGGTGGCAGACTACTGTATTGTAGCCACAGCTAACTGAAATGATATATTGCTTCTACAGATGTTGTATGTTTGCATAAATACGCACGGCTGGTGCTACTTGTGAATCTGAACTTAACAAAACATATATGTTCAGTGTAACAGAATAAAACAGGTTTCTACTTTAAAATTGCATTTTGTTCCGTCCATCAACTCACATCTGATGCCACATTTGTCTTGAATTGTGGAAGATCTGTCCACAGTTAAAACAATCCTAAAAAATTATAAAGCACTTTCAATCATGTGCTACCCACAGAACATTCAGAACAAAAGTCCTGACAAGACATGGTGGTAATCCACAAAGAATATTTTTAATCTGATTGGTAGTTCATGTTGCTGGTCCCAGCTGAACGTTCCTTAGCTAACGTAAAATAAGCTGAACGTTCCTTATCTAACGTAAAATATGTTGTTGATTTAAACCAATCATTTATCCGCAGTATAAATAAAATGAGTATACTGGTGTCTCTTTAGACTAGATAATGCACTGAAAGCTGCCCCACACTGACCACAGCTGTAAGGTTTCTCTCCTGTGTGAACATGTTGGTGTGTCTTTAGACGAGCTAATGTAGTGAAAGCTGCTCCACACTGACCACAGCTGTAAGGTTTCTCTCCTGTGTGAATACGTTGGTGTGTCTTTAGATTAAATAATGCAGCGAAAGCTGCCCCACACTGACCACAGCTGTATGGTTTCTCTCCTGTGTGAATACGTTGGTGTGTCTTTAGATTAGTTAATTGAGTGAAAGCTGCCCCACACTGACCACAGCTGTAAGGTTTCTCTCCTGTGTGAATACGTTGGTGTGACTTTAGACTAGATAACGCAGTAAAAGCTGCCCCACACTGACCACAGTTGTAAGGTTTCTCTCCTGTGTGACGCCTGTGATGATTCCTCTGATGTGATGATCTTTTGAAAACTTTACCACAGTCCTTACAGCAGTGCCTTCTGGATCCCTCTTGGGCTCCATGTTTCTGCAATGACAGAGAGGAAGGAGACTTAGATCCTTTTGAAGTTCACATAAAAGATTTCTCTAAGCTAACCAACACAGGTGTCAGATCTCAGATCAAACGTGAACGCAGGGCGTACGTTTATAAGCTATCAGCACTGTGCTCTGCACATGTTCAGGTATTTAAGCAGTAAACTCTTGCTTTTTTCCTAATTCTTTTTGTCATGATGAAACTCTGAAAAGGAACTTGAGCTACAATATTTCTAAATGATGGAAGGAACTAGAGTCTTGTCCAAGTTGTTCACTTAAACACCATGTAGAGGTTGGGCTGAAAAAGGTTGATGACCGCTGGTTCAAAGGAATAAAAGTAACAGCGGTGGTAATACATGACATTCTTTACACTAACCCTCTGTTCCAGCTTACAACTCAGAGGTCTGCAGCCATTCAGCTCAACAGCCATCAGGGAAACACAGTCCGTTTTAACTCAACCTTTGTTTCTCTTTGTTAAAACAACTCTACAAACCTGTCATCTAACCATTAAAGACCCAGAATATTACCACCACCAGGTTCAATTCATGTAACCCAGAGACTTTAAACACAAATAATGAAGATTAGCTCCTGAACCTCTCAAATCTGCAGACTGAGAGCCAGAAAACGTCCCACCACAACAATCTGCCCGCTGATTTTCTTCCAGCAGATCATTCAGCCTGCAGCACATGTTGAGTCTGAGCACATCTGGATCTGCAGCTCAGAGAGAGGAGATGAAACCAGGAAACACTTTGCTGTTTTTAACCAGGAAAAACTCAAACTTTTGGCGCTTTTCCATTTGCTCTACACGGCTGGTTTGGTTGTGTTTCCATTACACTTCGTGCCTCCTGGACGTGGGCGGGGTCGCCGTAACACGGCTGCGCGTGTTGCTGCTCACCCTGTGGCTTTTTGCCGCGCAGAAGGCAAGAGAAGAGAGCCAGAGAAGACTCATGGCCGCCAGACAAAACAGTATTGAAAAGTACCGGAGAGTTTTGTTAAGAGCTTAAAAAAGACGACGTTTGGAGGTAAGCTAATGGTTGCTAACGCTAGCTTTTGTTATGACGCTTGCAGTGACAACATTCCTCGCCCAATCAGTGGAAGGCAGTCAGCTGACGTCACGTTTTAGTAACGCTTCGGCCTGCTTGGAACCAGGGCTGAGGTGGTACGAAAAATCATCCTGGTTGCAGGTACGGCGTGCTAGTGGAAACACACAAAGCGCGCCGAGCCGAAGCGAGCTGGTGGAAAAGCGCCATTTGACACTTTTTCAACATCTGATGGAAAAGCAGAATGAGCAGAGGATACACGGAGCCTCGACACTCTTGTCTTTAGCGTCCTCCACACTGACCTGTGGCCCGGTGGAACCGGAGGATGAGCCGGCTCTGTTCCTGGTGGAGGGGTTCGGATCCTGGTTCTGCTGCTCCATTCTGGTCCTGGTCCTCTGACTGATGGACTCTGTCTGCAACAGTCAGTACATACAATAAGATCCAGCTGTGGCGTGCAGCGTGTTAAACCACACCCACTTTTCTTCTTCTCTGGATAACCTTTCTGCACAGTTTTTAGCCATCCAGTCACATTCCATTAAACTCATTACTGTGCTTTTTATTTAAATCCCTGTGAACTTTAAAATGGTTCTTTAAAGACCCACTAAGGTCACAGTTCAAAATATTTGTAGCTTTTTGATCAAATTCAGAAAAAAACATGTAATATAACACTCTGTAGAACAACTGTTTCTAAACCTGTTCTCATTTCCAGAAGCTGTCAGGGATCCAGGAAAGTAACACAGAGTAATGTCAGATTCGTCACATTTACACTCTGAAGCCGATCTTTGAACAGTTCAGTTCTCAGGGAGCTTCAGTCTGGACTGAGAAGATGTGATGGTTCAGTGGGGGAATCATCTGGTTCTGTGTGGCGGACAGCACGTCAGCAGGTGCTGTCTGACTGATCTGAGACACTCTGAAGAACAACATGAAGTGGACCTTTCTGAGGCCGTCCTTTAAATATAAAGGAGTGTTTTTCTGGCATCAGAAGTGCTCGTCCAGCGATTCATTCCAGAAAGCTGCTTTAGTGAAAGCTAAAGTTTGAGATGAAGGAAACTCTCAGACCCGTAAAACGCTGAAATGTTTTTCAACCCAAATAACCTACAATCTCCTTTATTTAGATTCTGAAATGATCTTAACTGGTAAACTTATGTGTCCAGTAGAAGAGTAAAAAGTGATCTTTTGTTGTGGTCAGATCAGAGTATCAGCTTGTTATGATTGGCTTTGTTCTTAGACATTATGTATACATATTCTGAATTTTACTAAATAACTTAGTTTGTACTTTTCCACTCTGCTCATACAAACGTAAAGGAAACTCTCAGACCTTTAAAACTCGAATAACCTACTATCTCCTTTATTTTATCCTGAAATGATCTTAACTGGTAAATATGGATGTAACGATAAACCACGGTAAAATTCCAGACGGTTAGTACTACCGTTTCAAATTTGAATTATTGTTTAAACAGTGATGGATTACCGTAACTGATAGAAATAGAAAAATACTTTATTCAGATCAAAATGATTACCAAAGAAAAAAAAAAAAAAAAAGCTGCTCATTTCCCGGAGAAACGGCACCTGAACAGCACTCCCTCAGAAACAGTCTGTCCTGTGAAAACATGGCTGAAGGCACCTGCACTCCAGACATCCCCCTCAGTAAAAAAAAACATGATCAGAAGTCTGGCATACTTTGGATTTACAAAGGATACTGACGGTAAATTAATTGAAGATCAATCAACCCTTGTGCAGAAAAAAAATCTCTGCGAAGGGGGGTAACACTTCCACTTCGATGAGCCGTCTCCGTGACCACCACCCACAACTTTTCAGCGAGTGTAAGGTAAGTCAACAAAAACCGGATTTCGGAATAGAGGGAAAATGTAAAATGTTCCTGTTGTTTTATCAATAAAAGGAAATCTAAGTTAAGTGTTACCTAACGTCACTCCTGTAAACGGTTGTTATTGTTATTGTTATAATAATCATCATATAATAAAAAATAATAATACCACATTTCCTTTTGACTTATTTACAGAGTGGGCATACAGCAAGCAACCCCAGTGCTACAGCTGCCACAGCAGCATCATCAACAGTTACACAAACAAAATAAGTTTCTGCCACATTACTTTGTTTAAAATGGTAGTGTTGCTTTCATTTGCACATTTGACTTAAGGTACATAAAACTGAGTTTTCTTTCTGTACCAGTTCTTTAATCTGTAAGACTAGATCTAGTCTTGAGCAGAGAAAGTAAAAAAAAGTATTCTTTTTTTAAATAAAGAAAGATTAAAAGATTTTAGTGTGTGTGTTCAGTACTTTTGGAACATTTTGAACACATCTATGATAATATTGATAACCGTGATAATTTTGGTCCCAATAACCGTGATATGAAACTTACATATTGGTATATCGCTAACAGAAAATATTGGATATGTAAAGGAAAGTGAATAATGGAGCTTTCATGAGACACTTCTGAAGAGGACAGTCAGACTGTCTTTTAATGGGCTTCTGAGTGTAAATCTGAGAAATCACACACTGATACTGAGGAGAACTGGATTTCTACTGCTCCTGTGATACTTTCCTGGATCACCCACAAGTCTTTATAACAATGCTATGACTCCTCTTCACACAACTTAAACTCTTCATGTAATTAAAGGATTTATATTGAGCATAATTAAGTCCCATTTTAAGATCTAATCATGAAATATGGCATATTGTGTACGTTAAACACATCAAATCACATGTTTTGGCTGCACACTTCTATCAAAAAGCCAAATGATGCTCAGATAAGTCTGGAAAGAACCATTCTACATTTGACATTGATCATCAAACTTTTTAAAATCACAAAAGATTTCAGCAAAACTACAGAAAGAAGTTAAGAAAACTGCAGCTTTAGTGGGAAATGTGACAGGATGGTCAAAAAGTGCCCCAAAAGGTTAGAAAAAAGGAAGAAAAGGGCCCAGAAGTATGTTTCACACACAGCTAAAAGGATAAAGCTCCATTTTATTTGGCCATCTGGCCGGCTTATTGAAATCTATAGCTGAGGTTGTGTTTCTGGTACTGTGCACAGCTTTGAGTACAATGGTTTGCAGCGCATTAGCATTAGCACGACATGCTAACTATGAATAGCAGCCAGGTTATTTAAACTTTTTTACACTCTGGTACATGTTCTCACTGCCCGTGTCCAGGAGCAGGAATCAAACCAACGACACAGAGCACTTTGAAGACATTTCTGAAAATGTTTGACCGCAACATGTATTATTTTCTGGACTTACCTGCAGCTTCCTGTAGAGTTGCTCCGAGATGAGCCGAAGCTGTTGAGTTATGAAGGGGACGGCTTGCTTCATTTAGGGGAGGAGCTGGAAACTATGACGTCAGACTCTCGCTCAACGGCCGTACCACATGACTGCTTCCAGAAGCGGTTCAGATTTTTTGACAGGATTATAAACCCCTCAGTCTCTATTTAAAATGTGGGTTTTTGGAAAGTTGCGGTCAGTTCATGTTGGATAGAGTTTTGATAGTTTGGATACTAGAGTTTAGATAGCTTTAATATAGTTTGGAGACAGTTTGGGGAGTTAAGTGAGAGAGAGATAGTTTTGAGATTTAGGAGAGTGAGGAGAGAAGGATAGGTAAGAGGATGGAGCCAGCAAGGAAGAGGAGGATTTCCCCGTGTGGGAACATTTTGATTTGATATCTCCTAATGAGGTAAGCTAAATCTAATTTATTTCAGATGCATTAGGCTTGCTTATCAAGAACTGTATTTTCACTGTTTCTTAGGCGCCGTTTACACATACCCGGGTATTTTGAAAAACGCATATTTTCTAACCTTTGTTTGCAAAAAAAATTAGGTCTACATTGATCCGGAGAAATACGCTATCAGGAGCTGTTAAATTACGCCAAGCCTGACGGTGGCAGTGTTAGAACAATGAGAATTCCACACAAGCCAATCAGAAGCCTAATAGAGAACCGCTGACAGGAAGAACTTCCGGATCCTTTTCAAGAAGAAAATATGGCGCCAGGCTCATGTGTGTGGACTGATAGCGAGACTGAGCTACTTTTACACATTGCGCTGGACTATAAAACTGCTAAAGCCGTGAAAAATGTCTTTGTTGTTCAATACATTGTATGACTGTAATTTTCAAAATCACACAAGCGAGTATAGCTCTCAACAACAGAAATGCTGCTAGTACCTCCATGCTTGCCAGATAAACAATGAATGGCGTTATCACGCTAGCATCCTGCCAACATGACGGATAGGGGCGGAGCTCTGTACTATGACGACAACTCCGCATTCCATTCTGAAAACTCCGTTTTCGTCTCTTTCAACCAGTTTACACACAAACGCTAAACGGAGTTTTTAAAAAATCTCCACTTTTGCCGGAGTTTTTTTTTAGCTTCGTTTTCGGAGGAAAAAACTCCGTTTGTGTATAAACGAAAGGCACAAACGAAGGGAAAGGTCTTCGTTTTTCAAAATACCCGGGTATGTGTAAACGGCACCTTAATGTATTCATAGGTGAGGTGTTTATTGTGTTCCAAGCAGTTGGGGTACAACAACAACACTCATTCATGCTAAGGCGTTACCATGGAAACTGGAGCTTCACCCAGCCAAGGTAAGTCATTTTAATATTACAGACGCCCTATCACAATTTCTACATGTTGACTTTGTTCATGCTGACTTCAGCACTTTGTGTTTTCAAAGGCAGGAGAAGTGGTGTCAGAAAAAAAATGAATCGATTAAAACCGAAAACTGTTGAGAAACTGTTATTTCTGAATAAAAAATAATACATTCTCCTGTTTTGTACATCATTGTCCAAGTTCCACAAGCACTTTCACTGTCCTCTGCCTGCCATTTTACTGAAGTGACAGAAAAACATACACAAAACATACCTTTCTGGGAGAATTTACACAGAGAATACATTAAAATATGTTGTTGAATACACTTATTGTAAGTTTCAGTGCCTGTGAGAAGGGGGAGGGGAGTGGAGACAATGGAGCAGCAGGTGGGCTCTCAAACTTGGTGTAGAAGGTGTTGAGATGGTCAGCTAACCCGGGGGAGGGGGCGACCACAGGGCTTCTACCTTTGTAGTTTGTGATGGTTCTGAGGGTCCTCCACACAACTGCAGGGTCGTTGGTGCCTGAATCACGCTCCAGTCTGCCTCTATAGTCCTCTTTAGCATTTTTGATGGCCTTCCTGGGATACTGTCTCACCAGCCTGAATGTGTCCTCTCTGTCCGCCTGCTCTTTCCGGCGCCTGAGCCCTCTGAGCTGCTTGGAGAACCAGGGCTTTAGGTTATTGCACCTTGTGATGGTTTTGGTTGGAGGCAGACCTGCTCACAGAAGCTGATGTGTCAGCAAAGCTCCCGTTGTCATCCTGAGGGCCCCTCAGGGACTCCCAGTCAGTAGACTCCATGCAGTCCTGAAGCTTGTCCCTTGCCTCTGTTGTTGTCCCACATGTCACCAGCTGTTTGTAGCTCGGCAGTTCCTGGGAGAACTTTGGCCGAGTTTGGCCGAGAGGCTTCCACATTGTGGAGAAAAGAGCTGCTGGATTTCATGGATCAGGAAGTTCCTCAGGGCTCCCAGTATCGTCTTCTTCTGCTTTTCCATCAAATATATATTCAGAAAAGCGTCAGCGTCTATGTTTTCATGTTGTCCCACCACAACAATCTGTCCGCTTCTGAAGCTCATTTACGTCTGCAGTTCAGTGTGTGGAAATACTGAAGTAAAAACCAGGATATATGGACACTTTCACATGGAATAACAC
Source organism: Odontesthes bonariensis (assembly GCF_027942865.1). Taxonomy (NCBI): domain Eukaryota; kingdom Metazoa; phylum Chordata; class Actinopteri; order Atheriniformes; family Atherinopsidae; genus Odontesthes; species Odontesthes bonariensis. The sequence goes on from NC_134516.1 coordinate 30,896,806, forward strand.
AAAAGACACAAACTTATAGTTTCTCAGCTTATTTGGCTTCACAACTCCTGTGTATATGTGAGCTCAGGTCCAACATAATGAGGCTGAGATACTTGTGATTCTGTTGTAATACTGATACAACTCTATCAGTATCAACACAACTGGTGAAAATAACCCTGGATACTCAGAGTATGGTCCCTGGATGGAATGGTTCACATTACCATCAGAATGCAGATAGAATGTGTCCTGAATCCTTGTTGAACGTGTTCACAGATGTACTTAGTTCACTCGTCTGATCAGGTTAAGACCAGATGTGAACAGCCCCAGGGCGCCGTTGGAACCACTGTGTGTCATTCATTACTGTAAAAACTGTGCACCAGCCTTTCCACTTTCTTTATTCCAAGATCTTCTTCTCCACTTCAGCTTTTGGCTAAATCTAAACACAGCTCACATGTCTTTGGACATTAGTGACATAGATCACAGTGACATATGCAACCGTTCAGATAAGCAGCTGCCCCAGTATAATCACAGAGGGTTAAAATCATTGTTATTTTATAATATTCTTTCATGAAGCATTACACAGAGGGTTCATCTCCAACGCAGGAGTTTGGGTCTGTCTACAGCCTTTTTATCTTAATGTCAATGACCAGTTCAGCAGGTGTGTCCCTCAGAGGAGTTGGAGGCAGCTGTTCAGGGCGACTCTTTTAGAAGAAGGTTTACTGATTGGAAAGGTTCCTCATGGTGACAATGTTGTGGGTAAGAGCCTGAATAAGGACAACTTCTTCTTCTTCTTGGTTCTCGAAGACGTTTCATCTCCCATCTGAAAGGATTATTCAGTTTTAAACCAGTTGGTGGGAGTACGGACTTATGAGCATCAGAGTGGTCTTTTACACCAACACCCTGTTCTACATTCAGTTCTTCACTGGTGAGGTATCAATCTGAAGTTCCCTCAGATCAAACATGTCCACAGCCACACGGATGCAAACAAAAACTTATTCAGACAGAAATATGAAACACTGTAATGAGGTGGAGACTTATTTATTGAGCTTCTTGGTTTGTTCACAGAAAGTTTCAAGAATCTTTTTCTCTTTCATGATGTAACTTTTCTCCGTCTGTGATGTTGGCTTTTTTAGCGTGAGGTAAAGAGGATCCACAGGAGTCTGGAGGATGGACACAAACACAGGGGAAATGAGAGGTAAGACATCCGTCACCATTTAATAGTCTGTCGTCTGATTACAAGATTGATGATATAAACTTTCTGCTCAGAGGGTACAGCAGCATCACCTTCAGTGGTTATTTATTCATCAGACCATTTTCTTATGATGCTTTAGTCCATCTTAAATGGACTCAGACCCAAAAATAATGGCACTTTTTTTAAATAGTCAGTCAGAACTCACCAACAATCTGTCAGAGCAGCTTTTTGATATAAGTCCTGTTTTATGTTGCCTGGTTTTTCTGATTTCTGAAATGTAATCTGCAGGTTCACGTCTGAGCACAACAGCGCAGTCACAGTCTCACAGACAGGTACGGATGAGGAGGAATACGACTCCTCTTTGATAAGAAGTCAAACTGGTTTAACCAACCGAGACCCTCGCTTTAGTTTTTAGTGAATTTTTATTTTTTTCATGATGTTTGAAAAGAGTATTGGCATAATAACTATGCTAATAGATAAAATTATAGATCAAAGTAGAAAGTTACCACTGTGCAACAAAGCATGAGGTTCCTGTTTACTTCCACTAAAAGACGAAATGCAACAGAACAGTTAAGTTCTGATTGCAGGTTCAGGAAAACGTTGTGGTCCACACTACATGAGACTTTCCTGCACAGACCTTTTCATTACAAATATTTCTCTCTCCAAAGAAAGAATGACAATTGGTTGAAAAGCTCTGTCACATATTGACATGTGTCACTGTTTGTGTTCACAGGAGCCTGCAACAGATACTTTGAGAACATCAAAAGGGAATCCAAGGTGCTGTTTACACATACCCGGGTATTTTGATAAACGCATATTTTCTAACCTTCGTTTTAAAAAAAAACTTGGTGCACACAGCCCCGTTTTAAAAAAAATCCACGTCTACATTGATACACTATCAGGAGCTGTTAAATTACGCCAAGCCTGACGGTGGCAGTGTTAGAACAATGAGAATTCCACACAAGCCAATCAGAAGCCTAATAGAGAACCGCTGACAGGAAGAACTTCCGGATCCTTTTCAAGAAGAAAATATGGCGCCAGGCTCATGTGTGTGGACTGATAGCGAGACTGAGCTACTTTTACACGTGGCGCTGGACTATAAAACTGCTAAAGCTGTGAAAAATGTCTTTATTGTTCAATACATTGTATGACTGTAATTTTCAAAATCACACAAGCGAGTATAGCTCTCAACAACAGAAATGCTGCTAGTACCTCCATGCTTGCCAGATAAACAATAGATGGCGTTATCACGCTCCTGCCAATATGGCGGATAGGGGCGGGGCTCTGTACTATGACGACAACTCCGCATTCCATTCTGAAAACTCCGTTTTCGTCTCTTTCAACCAGTTTACACACAAACGCTAAACAGAGTTTTTAAAAAATCTCCACTTTTGCCGGAGTTTTTTTTTAGCTTCGTTTTCGGAGGAAAAAACTCTGTTTGTGTATAAACGAAAGGCACAAACGAAGGGAAAGGTCTTCATTTTTCAAAATACCCGGGTATGTGTAAACAGCACCTAAGTTGACTGAGGACAACAGGATGGAAGAGGATCGGAGGGCCAAAGCTCTCACCAACAGAAGGCACAGGGTGAGCGGACTAACTTCTGGATTGTTGACATGTTTTCTTTGAAGATCTTTAGAATGAAAAAGAGATCTCTGATTTGCTTTAATGTGTCCACCTGGATTCAGCTCTCGACCCTCCACTTACTCTCTGGTTAATAAATTCTTATCTCACCCATATTCCTCGAGTTCAGTGTCTGCATCAGTCTGTGTTCAGACGTCTGGTTCACCAGCTGTGACGATGAGAGACTTAGCAAAACCTCACTGACAACAGCAACCACCAAACAATAACTTAAGTGACCTGCATACTGTTATTTTCTCTGAACATGGGTGCAATCAAGCATAATAAGGAGGAGCCAGCTCCACTGAGCGACTGTGCGCTCCCGTGTTAGGGGATACAATTCCTATATGGTTCCTACAAAGAGTCTGAATAGTGCTAAGTCGTCCATTTTTACTGATTTTCTAAGCCCAGAAAATAAGCCGTGGATCTTTACCTTTCTAATAAGTCTTTCGCTCTTGCTCTAATACTTGCACCTTTGCTTTGTTTTTTCTATTAAGTTGAGGTGCTCTTTGAGTATTGACCATTTGCTACAATCCCTTCTTGGGTCATCCCAATAATTGTTGCTCAACCTGAATTTGACTCTTATTTGCTGTAAGAGCAGATCTATGTTGATTGTTGTGTGTAATTGTCGGATTGTGATTGGTGGGTCAGCCTATATATTGCATGTATTTTTGGGGGGTCGTCAGGTGTTTCCGGAATAACAAACAGTTTTTGACCGCTGTGCAGCATCACTTTGTGCTCCGTGCGGATGTAACCATGAGATATGTGATTTAGAGCATGAGATGCAAATTAAATGGAGTTGTTTGCATCAAAACTCAAAGACAACAGGATTCTTATTCATCCGTCATGGTATGGTCCAAGCGCGTCAACAAGGTTTTAATATGGAAACACCTCAGTGGCTTAAAGCATTGGCTTAGCATCTACATTTGCCTTTTTAGAATATCATTTTCCCATTTCCTATTGATACTGTAGTGTATAGATCTTTTTTTTAACTGTTTCCCACCATTCTAATGGGGCGTGTCCTCGGTCAGCTTCTTCAATTACATTATCTAGGTAATTATTCTTAATGTTCAGATACTTTTCATCCTCTAATAAATTATATTATTGAAACACCATATACGCTCTTTTTTTTACTTTACAAGTTCTATATTGTCACATACATTTACTTAAAATATCATGATCACTATGCAGTCGAGCACATGTACTATTTACTGTAAACTTTTAAACTCCAGTACTACATGATGTTGAACATGTAATTATATAACAGGGGTAATGTCTGGCAAATTAAATGTAAGCATGAGTCAATGACTTGACCTTATTCTGTACTTGGATCAAGATAAACTAAGTATTAGTACTTTGTGGCAGAAAGAAGTAAAAAATATACTAAGATAGAAGTATAAGCTTTAGTATTAAAATATAAGTGTAAGTCTTAGTATTAATGTAATAACTCTGTCAATATCTTCATTTTCCTATAGATGCAAGTATCATTTACTCATAAAATGCACTGAATAAGGTTTTTTAATATTCATCTCACAGGGGCGCCCCAAAGAAAGTGTGAAATGAAGCAAAGGAATGGAAGAGGACACAAGGAAACCACAGCTGCTCTTGAAAGTGATGAAAAGAGGTAAGCTCCATGGTATGCAAAATCTATTAAGTGCCTGATTGTTTCAGGTTTTACATATGAATAGGCTATTTCATTCTCCATTCATGTGGTCGGTTCCAGACGACCAACGGATGGTCGGTGTGTTGGTGACACAACTGGGACTTCAACGACTCTGAAGTATGAATGTTAAAACCAACAGCTTCTAAGCCTTGAACGCCCCACCAGGGGATTTAGCATTTGAATAGCTCATTCAGAAGAAAGCTGAAACATCTTCCAAAACCAAGCAGTCAATTACCTTCTATTCAAGCACACAAGGTATCAATGGCCTATGACTGAGGATTTTGAACAGAATACATGTAACCTGGTACAATGAGTGTTCACACAAAGACAGTAAAGTATCTCATCTCACATCATGAAAAACAGCAGCACATCGTCAGGATGCCCGCTTCATGTAACTTGCCTTTCTGTCAAAAGCAAAAAATGATGGAACTCATGAAGTGCTCAGATAGTTGTGGGGTCCTTATGCATCACTGCAGTTTTACCTGTGCATGTATATATGGTGCCGCATGTGAAGTCTTTACACTTAAGTTGTTTGCAAAGGGTATTTAATATAAAGTCTGATCTACTTTAAAATGAAAGTATATGATTACAATAAATTATGAATAAGATCAGATTATATGTGATGCCACATGTGATTGTCATTGTCAGATATCACTTTAGGATCCATTCGGTCGTGTTGTTTGGTTTCACAATCTTTTTAAAATTGTAGTGATGAATGTGGAAGTGACACTGATATTTTTCAGTGAGGAAAAGTGGAATAATGTTTAATGTCCTGTATTTGTGTCACTTACAGTGTTAGCCCGATTCTTTATATTGGAAGCCCAAGAACCAGTTGGAGCAGTCTTAAGTTAAACAAAGCATTTATTGGAGGTCACAGGTTAAGTATCAGCGCTGGATTTGGAGAGACAGAGCTCTCGCATGAAATCCGTCCGACCAAGTCCCGAGATCTGGAAACATTTCATATTTATGTTCACCCTTATCTCAGAGGTTGTACCTACATTTGACGACGCATCATTGAATATTTACTCATGCTGTGAGCAGGCCATCCACCATCTTCGTCATGTTCTTTGGATGTGATAAGCGATGTGTGTGCGTGTTGTTTCAGGCGTGCATCTACTGCACCAGACCTATCTGTCCTAAGAGACGCTTTATCTGACCCAGTTATTTTATCCCGCTACGTCATCTTAAAGTGTTGGACATACATTTGCGTTGTATGAGCAGAGTGTACCGTACAAACTAGGAAAATAGTTTATCTAGAGAACTACATAATATGAATACATAAAGTCTAAGAATAAAGCCAATTTATAACACTGGGGTTGATTTTGTTCAGAATCAGAATCAGAATTCGTTTTATTGCCATTGTTAGTGAACAGTGTTCACTAACTAGGAATTTGCTGCGGCGTAAGGTGCAAACATGTAACATAGGATATAATAATAAAAAATAAAGAATAAAAATATATTAATATAAAATATACAAGGTGTGTACAACAATACACAGTATCCAATATACAGAGCAACAACAGTACAGCTTCATTAGTGCAGTTTTAATGATGGTAAAGTGACTGGGCAGGTTATGAGGTGATTATGAAGTGTTCATAAGTCCAACTGCAAGGGGGAAAAAACTGTTTTTGTGACGGGAGGTTCTGGTCCGAACGGACCGAAGCCTCCTGCCCGAGGGGAGCGGTGCAAATAGAGAAGGGTCAGCTGTGATCCGACCTGCTCGCCCCATAGTCCTGGAGACGTGCAGGTCATGGATAGATGGGAGGCTGCAGCCGATCAGCTTCTCAGCGGAGCGCACAGCTCGCTGCAGTCTGTCTGTCCCTGTCGGAACTGACCCTCTACTGAGCAAAATTCAGACTGAAGCCTGCTCGGAATCGTGCAAGGTTTGTGAAACTGTACTCTGTGAAATGCGCAGCGCAAAGGAAAAGTCGGCGGTTGTATGTACTGGGGATGCTGTTAAAAATAAATAAAAGCCATTGATCGCGAACATTGCTTTCCGGGGGAAGAACATGTAACGATCGTAGTCCGCTTTCACAGCCTTGGAAGGCACACCTGTTCCTGTTTCTCGCCGAAGGGGCGTGTCTGAAACGGAGTGGCTGTGGATTTGGGTGTGGGGGGGGCGATTGCTGAAAAAGTGACATCACTTTTGCTCAAAAACAGATTGGCACTTTTTCTGGGATCAATTCAAAAAAGGGGAGTACTTGAAACAGAGGTTCTGACACTTGCTGGCGCTTCGTGTGTACTCCCCACAGCGGGGAGACTCAGAACTAACACCAAAAACGTGAAAAAGATGATTTTGATTCTCTATCCCCTTTAACAAAATTTTGGAGCGTCCTCCTTTCCAAATAATATGTTCTGTTTCTTGTGAAAATATAATTTGCCATTAAGACGCCCATCCCCATATATTCTGTAGTCTGTGCTTACTTTTTAGGACCTGGAGTTATGCCAGCGTTAATTATGCAAATGAGGTGATGTCATCATTTGTGTGCTAATAGTTGAGATTTTACGGATATTTATGAATTTTATTAAGTCTTTATTTAAACTTTATTAAGACAACTCTTGATCACGACAATGGATCCAAAATAATGTGAAAAAATTGTTCAATACAAGCTCAAAGGCATGTATCCAGCTCTTTCACACAGGAGAGACAAACTTCTCCTTCGACTAAATCTCCTCGTGGTAATTAAGCTGACTCCAGTGCAAGTTTTTCTGTGTTCTTATCTTGCCTTTGTTTCCCAATGTTCGCCTCCCCATTCCCTGTGCTCTAGTTTCCTCGTGCCGGTGTTGTGGCAAAAAGTGATTGTCTGTCAGAATCTGATTTGCCGCTGCGGGAGCGCACACAGCAGCCCGTTAAGCGCCCAGTAGCGCAAAACCATCTGCTTTTCTCTGGATTAAGAGGTCATAATATGCAGATACACACAACTGCATTAAAATGTAGACCTAATTATAGCTTCGAAAGTTTGAAGTTTATCACGTGAAGACAGTTACTTGATAAGTCATAGCTAGCTCTGAAGGACCACAGGCACTGCTGGGATTTGAACCCAGGATCTCCTGTTTACTAGACAGGCACTTTGACCAACTAAGCCACAGCACCACATGGTTCATAAAACTGATGAAAGAATAAAGAGCAGGAACTGGATCCACCTCAGGAAGTGGTTTTTGTGATTTATTTCCACTATTCATGTGATCTCTGCATAAATCAGGGCTTGATGTTATTCAAATAATCTCTATATGTGAAAACATTGGATTAAGTCCCAGTTCAATCTTTTGTACCTCAAGAATAGTTAAAGGAGAACTGCGGTATTTTCAACATTAAGCCTCATTTATGAGTCGTCTGCAATGTTTTAGAACCCCCCTCACCGTTTTTTTTAATTTTACTGCTGTCTCCGGTATTTGCCTAATTTTGATTCTTCTCAACCTGCTTCAGAATGGCAAGCATGGTGCATGTCCTAAGAGGTCCATAAAAGCACACATAAACGTCCGTTTTCAAAATCATCAACTCACCGGAGTGGTTACTGGTGTACACTGGTAATCCATATCAAATTTCGTTGCGAAAAGTTGCTTCTGTCGTGTTTTATTTGGCAGCTCGTTCATGCTCGCACTATTTTCTTAGCGGTGGCGGAGTAATATCAATGAACATCCAGTACAAAATGTCAAATAAAACACGACAGAAGCAACTTTTCGCAACGAAATTTGATATGGATTACCAGTGCACACCAGTAACCACTCCGGTGAGTTGATGATTTTGAAAACGGACGTTTCAAAATTAGGCAAATACCGGAGACAGCAGTAAAATAAAAAAAAACGGTGAGGGGGGTTCTTTTTTTTTTTTTTTCCCTTGTCCTGTCCAGCATTATGGCAGCAGAATTGTAATCTGAATACCGTTTATGCTAAACACATTTGCTATGCCAAGGGAAGCTTTATGAATGTAAAGCTCCCCTTGATGCCCATCAACTCCTCATTTTTATTTATTTATTTTTGTTACAATATTTAACATGATATGATAATAGTGCCGAACCGGACCGGGGGACAGAGAGAGAGGGAGAGCAAAGAAGAGAAAAAAAGAACAGAAACATGAAGAGACAAACATAAAAAACAATTAAAAATCCGACAACCAGCTGCTACACCTGTAAAAACAAAACTGAAGACGATTCACGGCTTTTGTGGGGAATCCAACCTGAGAAGCACCAGGAGCACCTGTAAGCAGACAAGCAGAGAACAAACACACAAACAAAAAAAAACAAAAAACACAAGCAGCAGCAATCTCATATAATACACAGGTGACCTTAAACCACAGGACAGCACAACAACTGCTTAGTGAGCATAGTGAGCATGCTACTGGGCTAATTAAAGCCTGGTTTATAGTCGGTAACGCAAGACGCAAAGCAAGACGCAAGAAGAAACGCAAGCCCTTGCGCGGTTGCAAGCCCCCCCTTGCGTGCTTGCCTGTGTCACCTCAATTTTCTAAACTTCACAGCATCAGGCAGAGCCCCCAGAGGCGGCAGCCTACCAGCCCCGCCAGGTCCCCGCCACCCAGGGCGGTTCTAAAACATTGCAGACGACTCATAAATGAGGCTTAATGTTGAAAATACCGCAGTTCTCCTTTAAAGCCATGAGATGAAGTGCCTCGAAGTACAGACTGTTTTGGAAGTCCAGCACTCCTGAAGCACTGCTGTAAGCAGTTATGGCACCATGTTGATGTACATAATAACACCTTAAGGCACTGCTGGGATTTGAACCCAGGATCTCCTGTTTACAAGACAGGCACTTTGACCAACTAAGCCACAGCGCCACACGGTTCATAAAACTGATGAAAGAATAAAGAGCAGGAACTGGATCCACCTCAGAAAATGTTTTTTGTGATTCTGTACCTCAAGAATAGTTAAAGTCATGAGTAGAAGTGCCTCCAATTGGTTCAAAACTTCATCATATTTTGCAGATATTGTTGGGTTTTCAACTCAGACCCTGGTGTTCATGAGGAAGTCACTTTCACCAGTTACAGCCAGATCTCATGAAGCAGTGTACTTATTACACGCCAAGTCATTTACTGTGTTTTTACAAGGCTTTTTTATGCTTTTGCGTATTATTTTCCGCTACATATTTCAAGGAAATGGCGTCCTGCCCTCAGCTTTTACTCTAACTCTGACTATTTCACGGTTTGTACGTTCATTTTGATGTTATGTAGTGTAACAGGAGGAGAACCTCCACCGTACTGTACCCTAACCAATTGACTTGTTGTGTGAACGGAGGAAAATTACACTCTGAAAGTATAAAATAGGCATAAATGAGACTTTAAAAGCTGTGTGCTATTTATACGCACTTTCATTAAGTGGACCAGTGAAAAGGATTTAGTAGAAAGCTGATAATAAGCTGTCTTATATGCTAAGTCATAGCTTGCTCTGAAGGCCTAAAGGCACTGCTGGGATTTGAACCCAGGATGTCCTGTTTACTAGACAGGCACTTTGACCAACTAAGCCACAGCGCCACATGGGTCATAGAATTGATGAATGAATAAAGAGCAGGAACTGGATCCATTTCAGGAAATGAGCTACAGAGACTTTCCCAAAACTAAATGTGACTTCTAAAAACATTTTTATGAAGTCTGACCAAAGAACAGACTCATAATAACCATGATGCTCATTGAAAGGTCCATCATTTGATGAAGAGCAACAATGCAAAGCATTCAGTAGAACCCTGCTAACTACCAGTTCATCATGCTAAGTCACAGCTAGCTCTGATGGCCCACAGGCACTGGTGGGATTTGAACCCATGATCTCCTGTTTACAAGACAGGCACTTTGACCAACTAAGCCACAGCGCCACATGGTTCATAAAACTGATGAAAGAATAAAGAGCAGGAACTGGATCCACCTCAGGAAGTGGTTTTTGTGATTTATTTCCGAAAATCATGTGATCTCTGCATAAATCAGGGCTTGATGTTATTCAAATTATCTTCATATGTGACCCGCTCTGGCGAAATGAGTCGGAAGTCGCAACGTTCTATTTTGAGGTACGTGAAAAAACAATGGATTAAAACATTTTTTTTTTTAGCTAATTTCAAAGAATAGACATTAAAAAACAATCTCCCAAAGTTGTATAGTCCATATAATTGAGGAAAGGCACGTAAATGACAGTTCAAGTTGACTTGCAAGTTGTATTAAATGCGTTAAAATTTAACAGGTTGAACTTCAGACTCCTCTCCCGTTAACGTCTACCGTTCCTATTACCTCTGAGGATTTCCCTTTAGCTCTGAAACGTCTCTATCGCTGCTAGCTTCATAAAACCAATCAAAATGCTTAAAAATGGACACAAACAGTGACACAAAGGCCCACAATAGGCGGGAAGTCACGTTTCGAGTGACTGGTGAACGCGATTGGTCCAGCCATCACTCCTGTCAAACTAGCTATCTGTGTTGGTGTAGCCTAAACTAATCGTAGAAAGTCTCTCAATATTCGTCATTGTCAAAAAAGTCATCGTCTTATATTACAATATTAGTATCGTGTAGTACTGTAGTATAGTGTAGTGTGTTGATATGTGTTTTTGTTTTGAAATGTCATTCGCTAAAGAAAGTAGAGTCGCGAAAGCTTTAAACTCCCGTGGCGTCCAATTTTAGCTCTGCTGCTGGACAGCAAGACTTGCTAGCGCTAGTTACTGATTTTTTTGGAGCTGAGTTGATATCTTCTGAAGAAGAAAATGACAGCGATGTCAAAGACTCGGATATGGAAAAGGAGCAAGAATTCGCCACTCATGTGGAAGATGACGATGAAGTCATTGAGCAACCTGTGACTGATATTAATGAGGTGACGAGGGCTATGTCGAGCTGTGGAGCAGTGTGTGTGGGCACAAAAATAAATATTTTATAATCATTTGGGCTTCAGTCTGGTTTAAAACCATTTTATATGTGTACAAATAACTTTGGTAAAATTAAGCTTTAAAGGGGATAGAGAATCAAAATCGTCTTTTTCCCGTTTTTGGTGTTAGTTCTGAGTCTCCCCACTGTGGGGAGCACACACGAAGTGCCAGCAAGTTTCATAACCTCTGTTTCAAGTACTCCCCCTTTTTTGAGTATCCCCCATAAGAGTTACAAGCCCATTTTTGTGAAAAAGTGACGTCACTTTTTCAGCAATCGCCCCCCCCCCCCCCCCCCCCCGCACCCAAGTCCACAGCCACTCCGTTTCAGACACGCCCCTTCGGCAAGAAACAGGAACAGGTGTGCCTTCCAAGGCTGTGAAAGCGGACTACGATCGTTACATGTTCTTCCCCCGGAAAGCAATGTTCGCGATCAATGGCTTTTATTTATTTTTAACAGCATCCCCAACCGCCGACTTTTCCTTTGCGCTGCGCATTTCACGGACTACAGTTTCACAAAGCTTGCACGGTTCCGAGCAGCTCAGTAGAAGGTCAGTTCCGACAGGGACAGACAGACTGCAGCGAGCTGTGCGCTCCGCTGAGAAGGTGCTCGGCTGCACGTCTCCAGGACTATGGGGCGAGCAGGTCGGATCACAGCTGACCCTTCTCTATTTGCACCACTCCCCTCGGGCAGGAGGCTTCGGTCCATTCGGACCAGAACCTCCCGTCACAAAAACAGTTTTTTCCCCTTGCAGTTGGACTTATGAACACTTCATAATCACCTCGTAACCTGCCCAGTCACTTTACCATCATTAAAATTGCACTAATGAAGCTGCACTGTTGTTGCTCTGTATATTGGATACTGTGTATTGTTGTACACACCTTGTACATTTTATATTCATACATTTTTATTCTTTATTTTTTATCCTATGTTACATGTTTGAACCTTACGCCGCAGCAAATTCCTAGTTAGTGAACACTGTTCACTAACAATGGCAATAAAACGAATTCTGATTCTTATGAGCTTTCTTTTCAGTCTGTGTAGCTCTGTTTTCAGTGAGAGCAAGGGCAGCCAATCAAGCAACGGCAACCTGCATTTCATAATGAGGTTGCCAGATAAGCTCTGAAACGACGGAAAGAGACGCATTCTAAACCCAGCATAGTAACAGCTGTTTCAGAGAGCCTTTTAGGGAGGTTCTGAGCCATTACAGACCCAACCAATTTTTTTGGGCTACATATCACATCACAGAACAAGGATTAATGCCCCATTCAACCATTCTCTATCACCTTTAAGATAAAGAGTTTATCCCTTTAAATTCACAGGATTTTGAAAGATATCAACAATAAAACGGGCAAAAAACTTTAAACGCGATTTTCTCAGGTTTTCAATCGTAAAAATAGGGTGGAAGTTCATAAATCAAATGGCCATATTTTGAAAACCATCCAACGTATGACTTTGACTATGGTATCATTTTAAAGCTTATTTCCATTCCTTTCTTTTGATACCAAAATCTCAATTTTGACATTTGGGTCACTGTGACTCATTTTGCTGGATCAGGTCACATATGTGAAAACATTGGATATAGTCCCAGTTCAATCTTATGTAACTCAAGAATAGTTAAAGCCATGAGATGAAGTGCCTCCAAGTACAGACTGCTTTGGAAGTCCAGGGCCCTCATTTATCATTCGTGCGTAGAATCCCTTCTAAATCCTGTCGTATGAGTGAAATTTAGAATGTGCCCAAGTACAAAAAAATCGGCATTCATCAAACGTTCTTACACAGGTCGTACGCACACTGGTAGGTAATCTGCAATGATAAATACCACACCTGCCAGTTCACCTTGCGCGGGCACGAGCAGACTAATTTGCATCATGGAACGCCCCCAAGTAACCATATATGGTACCAACATTCCCTTTAAAAGCCAGCGGAACTTGCTTGCTTGCGCTTGACATTTCTGTTCTCATGTGTCTATGCATGAAATATCTTTTAACTTATCTAGACTGTTGCCTGTTTTTAAATTCATTTAAATTATTTTATTTGTTTCTCTTTATATTCTTTTACGCATTTTTAATGCTTCTTGCACTCCTTGCTGCAATGCTTTTATTTTATGTAAAGCACTTTGAACTGTTTGTACATGAAATGTGCTATACAAATAAATTTGATTTGATTTGATATGATTTGATTGACTCAGAGCGCGGATCTCGAAAACACATGAGAAGCAATACAGAATCATACGCGGCGAACAGCACAGCTTTATGCCAATTACGCACACAGGCTCCACACCTCCACACACGCATCGCGTCTGCAATCATAACTCATTAGGGGAAATCACATTTTGCCAATATTTTAGAGACCCCCCAACATTTCCCAAATCATGTTTTCGGGGGGTCTCGATCCCATCCAACACTGTGGGCAGAATTCGGCTGATGGACGGCTGAGAAATGCCGCATCGATCTCCTACCTCGCGCTGAAACGTACCTGTAGCCAAAAAGCCCAGAGTGGACAGCACCTGTATGCACAGGTATGGCTTGCGTGCGCTTAGTTTCTCGCTCGAGAAATGGCCCCAATTCACAGCAGAGGTCGAGCAATATATGTTTTGGAAATCTGAACCTGCTTAGAAGCCACTCACTGCTTTCTGTCAATAAATCTGCACGCTCCCTAAACACGCGCTCACTCCGTAGCGCACGGTTTTCCACGGTGTGCCTTTTATACCCATATCAATTAAACTAGGCTGATTATTGTCAGGTCTTCTGGTGAAACAATTATTGTTACACTCTGAATGAAATGCAATGAACGCCAGGTAGGTCTAATGCACCGTGATTTGGAATTGCATAGGCTACACGGACCCAAATGCCGTCAGACATACTGTAATGCAACAATTGAATGAACATTGTAATATTCCCCTGTGCAGCGATCAACACCATTTGCAGTTTCGTAATTGTACCACTAGGCAATGTGCGTAAGCATGGTCAAAGCTGTGCGTAGATTTAGGCACATTTCTAAGTTCAAGTACACGTTCATAAATCCCACACTTTGCTCAGGAATGATCGCACGCACGCTTTACGCACAGATCTGTTCCTAAGAACGCTTGATAAATGAGGGCCCAGCACTCCTGAAGCACTGCTACAAACAGTTATGGCACCATGTTGATGTACATAATAACACCTTAAGGCACTGCTAGGATTTGAACCCAGGATTTCCTGTTTACAAGACAAGCACTTTGACCAACTAAGCCACAAGGCCACATGGGTCATAAAACTGATGAAAGAATAAAAAGCAGGAACTGGAACCACCTCAGGAAGTGGTTTTTGTGATCTATTTCCGAAATTCATGTGATCTCTGCATAAATCAAGGCTTGATGTTATTCAAATTATCTTCATGTGTGAAAACATTGGATATAGTCGAAGTTCAATCTTATGTAACGCAAGAATAGTTAAAGCCATGAGATGAAGTGCCTCCAAGTACAGACTGTTTTGGAAGTCCAGCACTCCTGAAGCACTGCTGTAAACAGTTATGGCACCATGTTGACGTACAAAATAACACCTTAAGGCACTGCTGGGATTTGAACCCAGGATCTCCTGTTTACTAGACAGGCACTTTGGCCAACTAAGCCACAGCGCCACATGGTTCATAAAACTGATGAAAGAATAAAGAGCAGGAACTGGAACCACCTCAGAAAATGAGCTCCAGAGACTTTCCCAAAACTAAATGTGACTTCTAAAAACATTTTTATGAAGTCTGACCAAAGAACAGACTCATAATAACCATGATGCTCATTGAAAGGTGCATCATTTGATGAAGACCAACAACGCAAAGCATTCAGTAGAACTCTGCTAACTACCAGTTTCTCATGCTAAGTCATAGTTAGCTCTGATGGACCACACGCACTGCTGGGATTTGAACCCAGGATCTCCTGTTTACTAGACAGGCACTTTGACCAACTAAGCCACAGCGCCACATGGTTCATAAAACTGATGAAAGAATAAAGAGCAGGAACTGGATCCACTTCAGGAAGTGGTTTTTGTGATTCTGTACCTCAAGAATAGTTAAAGCCATGAGTAGAAGTGCCTCCAATTGGTTCAAAACTTCATCATATCTTGCAGATATTGTTGGGTTTTCAACTCAGACCCTGCTGTTCATGAGGAAGTCACTTTCACCAGTTACAGCCAGATCTCATGAAGCAGTGTACTTATTACACGCCAAGTCATTTACTGTGTTTTTACAAGGCTTTTTTATGCTTTTGCGTATTATTTTCCGTTACATATTTCAAGGAAATGACGTCCTGCCCTCAGCTTTTACTCTAACTCTGACTATTTCACAGTTTGTACATTCATTTTGATGTTATGTAGTGTGACAGGAGGAGAACCTCCACCGTACTGTACCCTAACCAATTGACTTGTTATGTGAACGGAGGAAAATTACACTCTGAAAGTATAAAATAGGCATAAATGAGACTTTAAAAGCTGTGTGCTATTTATACGCACTTTCATTAAGTGGACCAGTGAAAAGGATTTAGTAGAACCCTGCTAACAACCAGTTTATCATGCTAAATCATAGCTTGCTCTGAAGGACCACAGGCACTGCTGGGATTTGAACCCAGGTTCTCCTGTTTACAAGACAGGCACTTTGACCAACTAAGCCACAGCGCCACATGGTTCATAAAACTGATGAAAGAATAAAGCAAACATTTTGCTTGTAGTTTGTAAGTACTTAAAATCAAAATGACTTTTTAAGATAGCAAGTAAGCATTGTTTCTAAGTGTTTGTTAAAATGATTATTTAAGATAGTAATTAAGTGTTTTTTAATGTGAAAACCGTTTGCTGTGACTTTCAAATATGCTTCAAAAACGGGACGTGTTTCTTCAGATAAACTCCTGACCAGCTGTGAAAAAGCAGTGAAAATGTCTGGCCTGTATAAAATTTGTGATGTAAAACAAGATCAGAGATGACATCGATTGTGATGTCACCACAGTGATGACATCACAGCTTTGTGAAGGCTTCTGTTCTGTCTCTTCTGGTCTGTGGTTCCAACCACAGATTCTGGATGGAAGTGAAGTCCGGATTCCAGAATGTTGATTTGTGTTCTCTGTTAATCTCTGGACGACTTCAGCTGATTACTTCCTGTCACTGTCACGTTGGAAGGTCCACTTCTGCCAGTTTTTCAGCAGCCAGTATCATGTTTTCCACCAGCAGTGTTTTCCAAGACAGAATAATGTCAGTTTTTTTTTTAAATGTTGCCAAAATAAACTATTACAATTGCAACAAATGTCATCTCAGGGCACTTCAGTAATAAAGTCCAATTCAGGCCAATTGCAGTTAAATTCATTGTAATTATAATCCAATTCATTCAATTCAGAATGAATCCAATTCATTCATACAGAGCAATTCAAAAACTATTTCCTCGCTAAGGAAACCAACAGATGGCACCGAACTTGCACTATTTCTAATTAGATAGAACTTTTTAATAGTTCTAAGATCATATCTTTCTGGTTTTATTTGCATTTTACAAAGAGTCCTGAGTAATTATGAAAGTGGGGTTTTAATTTTAAGAAAAAGCCTCAAAATAAAGTGATTTTTAGGGGTATGCAGGGATTCATTTCCATCTAATGAACAGGTCAGTTATATTAAACAGTGGGCCGTGTGAGCAGCAATCAGGGGAGTAAGGAGTTCACAGATCATAGACAGAGGCAACCGTCCAACTATTCAAAGCTTTTAAAATGAGTAATAAAATCTGACAGGTAACCAGGGAAGGAAGTCCTTTAATCCTGGAAATATTCTCCAGGTGATAGTCGGCTGACTTCCTAACTGACCTGATCTGGCTGCTGAAGTTCAGCTCTGAGTCCATAATAACACCCAGATTCCTGCTTGCTTTGTGCTTTTTAACATCACAGCCTGAAGCTGAGCTCAGATTTTTAACAGCTGACAATGACCTCTGTTTTCTCTTTGTTTAGCTGCAGGAAGTTCTGGATCATCCGGTTGGTTATTTGTTGGAGGCTCTTTGCTGGGCCAGTTATTCCTCTGTGCCAGCAGCTGAGCACCAGTTCTGCCAAAACTAACAGGAAACATCATCCTGCACCGCTGGATTATCAACAAGTAATACTGACCAAGTCAGGAGATTAAAAAGGATGCAGAGGACAGTCAGCCATCTCCTAAACACGGGACTTGTGTTTGACACCAGTCTTTGAACTGCTGTGAGACCGTTGTTCCCTTCATTCGTTTGGTCGAAAGGTGTAAAACATTAAAAGTACTGGGTTAAAGTTAGAAAAGCATCATGTTTAGGAAATAAAATACACTTTTGGGGGAAAAACTTGGCCAATAAGACCAGGAGCTCCTGACCTGTCTCATACATTTCAGTAAGACCTCGGGAAATTGTACCAAAAAGGGAAAAACATGTCTCCTTTAAAGGACCAATAAGAGCTACATCTCAGACTCTACAGGCCTCAGTTAACTTGTTAAATGTGTGAGTGGGTCGGTGTGAAAACTCAACATCTAGGATGTTATTTCCAGCTTCTACGTTTAACTGAAATAGAAAATCTGAGAATTACGACAATTTGGGTAGAGCTATTTTACGACAGTAAAATATTTGGCAGTGACTAAGTGCCTCTAGCACAGACAGGAGGGTGGAGGCGAGAGGAGACAATGAGGCTGATACCAGACCAACCAGATGAGCCTCCAGCGTCCACCTGTCCTGATAGTCCCTCACAAGCAGCTGTCTGTTGTTAGCACGTTAAGCTTTGATTGGTCTGGGCTGGTCTGTGGCATTATTTATAAACCTTCACCCTTGCTGTTTCCTCTCACAGCTTGTTTTCACCATGACAGCTGCTGGGTTCTTCCTGAGGTATAAGCACAAGCTGCCTTTTACAGTTTTTGTTTGATTGATTGGAAACATTAGTTAATATTGCATTCTTACTCTTTGCTGTACATAATTTCAGGGTTTCCCTCTTTGCCTTGTTGACTGCAGCTACATGGGGTTTTCCCACTAAAGGTGTGCTATCATCTGTTGTGGTAAAACATTACATGCTTGCTTGAATCAGCTTCTGCTAAACTTGTTCTCATGCACCCAGGTTCAAAATCAGCAGGCCAGAGCAGCAGCGGCACAAGAGCTGCAGGTAATTTTGGCTCTTACCAGGGAGCAGCCGCTGGCCGCCCGGTGACCGTGCCCTACACTGCTTCCAGTGACGTTTATATGGCGACACCTGTGCTATCCTCTGGTCTAAGTCAACCTGCTCTTCAGGCAGACCCAAGATTCAGTGGCTATGGCTCATTTGTGCCAACGCAACTGGTTGTCCAAGCTCCCGGTTTTGTCCAAGCTCCCGGTTTTGTCCAAGGTGCTCTTCAGGCAGACCCAAGATTCAGCAGCTCTGGCTCCGTTGTGCCCGTGCAAATGGCTGTGCAAGCTTCTGGTGTCCCACAGGCTGTTCAGACGGGTCCAGCATTGAGCAGCTTGAGCTCTGGCCTGCCTGCAACAGGATACTCTACTGTCACTTATGTGCCTGTTGACGTAGGATCTGACACTGGCGCTCTGCAACCTGGAGCTGCCCAATCTGGACCACAAGGTAACTCTTCTGCTTGGAGTGTAGATGGCCCGAAATATGTTTGGAAGCCTAAAGGTGTCTGTGTGTTTTCATGTAGTCACTAGCAAATCTTGCTTAGTTAAGAATATGTTAAGACTCTGTGCTATCAGAACTTCTGCTGTGAAAAGGACTAATTGTGAAATGTCTCCACACAGAAACCCAGTGGGCTATTGCTCCCTCAGTCTTTGAGGATGCATCAGCCCAAGCCCTCAGCCTCACTGACGTTCTCCCTGCAGCCCCTCTGTCACCACCTGGCCCTGTCCTCCAGTCAGGGGAGACCTCCAGTGTCACCAAGGAAGCTGAACTCGGGAATTACCAGCAGCAGACGGAGGAATTCGGCTACCCGGATGAGCTCTGCATCTTGAGAGGAATTGCTATGGAAGTGTTAAATAGTTGCTCAATTGACTATAGCTATCAGCTACAGCATCCTTTACAGCCATTTCTCTACACCTGTACATGGCAGCCAGACACAACCCCTTCTATAGGTTGCTGAGTGCACGGTAGCCAACCTGAAGGCTTGCCAAACCAACGTTGTGCTTGAAATACTTGGCTGGATACTCAAATATTCTTCTGCAGTTAAGCCAAAGCCAGTGCTGTCTTCAGCAGTCTTGTCAAATGATGACCTTGCCTAGGGTTTTTTGTTTTGGCTAAAGTTAACAGACTTGACTACTTGTATAGGTGGTTTATTCAAGATGTAACCTCATGTTGCTGGTGGTCGACTGATACGCTAACTGTAGCTCGTATACAACTGTCAAGGCTTCTAAATTTTTCCATCAACTGACCAAAATCTGAAGTATTTCCAGGCGGGCCTTTATATATTATTGGGGGTTAAAATCACTTTCTTTGTGCCTGCAGTCAAGTTGGGCCCTGAACTTTCTGCCATCTTTATGTGAATCAACTTTCAGCACTGACGCTTTACCAGACAGTGTGACTCCTGTGACCTGTCCCTGACCCCGTCACGCAGTGTGCCGACTCAGGGCAGATGCTCAGATGTTTTTCAACATTCGAACATTAATTTTCACTTTTTTTTTTTTTTTTTTAAAAAAACCTATTCAAATTTAGAATATTCTTTGACAACCCTACCCTGTACCACTCTACTATTGTGCTTTAATAGGCAACTTGTTGCCTTTCCACTCTGTAAGGTTCTGCAGTTGTGCCAGAACATGCTTACTGATGTTGCATCCTCTGAATGCAATAATAAAGAATTACAGTAGTCAAATCCTGAAGTAACAAATGCATGGAGCAGTTTTACTGCATCACTAAGACAGGATGTTCCTGATTTTAACAATATTACAAAGGTGAAAGAAGGCAGTCCTAGAAACCTGTTTTATGTGCATTGAATGATAAATCTGGTCAAAAATAACTCCAAGGTTCCTCACTGGAACTATCTTACCATCCATTTACTTTACTCGATGTATCCAGTTTAGGGTAGTGGAAGCCTTTAGCCCAGTGATACTATTTTTTTCCACAAGAGCCACATTGGCAGAGCAAAATCAAGGGAAGAGCAACTTTTATGACAACATACTAAGTCCCCTTTTGCAAATATGCATTTCTACATATAAAACATCCCACAAAAAAAAGAAACAACACAGCCAATACATTTTCAATTAAGACCGCATTTACCTGAATACTGGAATCCTTAATACTCAATACTGGAAGCTGGCATGCATGTCCTTGACTTTCTTCATGTTGTATTTGTAGTTTGTTGCAATCATAGTGAGACATTCAAGATGAGCATGGTTTAGTCCTTTTTTAATTAAAAACCGACCCATTGTGCCTGCATCTCGCTAATGGAGCTAGCGTGCACTGCGGTCAAGTGTGACGGTGGTTTAAGCGGGCTGCGTTGCCAGGTTTAACAGTGCCCCCTTTAGGAAACACCATTAAGCCTTAATAAAAATACTTCATACTGTGCAGTATTCGCTGTATGTTATTTGAAAAAAAATTGTTATTGTTACCATATTGTTATAAGCTACTATGCGAGTGTGAGCCACCAATTAAAGCTTGAGGAGCCGCGCAATGAGTATCTCTGCTTTAGCCTATCCCTGCTGCCAATTGAAAGAGTCAGGGTACACCCTGGACAGCTCTCCAGTCCACTCTGCAAAAGGTCTAATAATTTCCACACTTCCATTCACTGAGACTCTGCTAGAACTGTTTGGAGACCTTTTCTAGAGGGCCGTATCGGAGAGCCTACTGTGGGAGAGTACTTTGAAAGTTTGATAGTGCCAACTATTGCTAGTTTAATAGCAAGTGAGCTGAATCGAAGGAGTTAAAAAATATTTTGCAAATTTATCATGTAGCTTTGCACTGGAGGGAATTTGAAAAGGCATCTTCCACATGTGGTAGAAATCAGGAAAACAAAAGCAGGAGATATTTAAGTCTTGTGTAGGATGAAAACCAACATGGGAAGATGTGATGCCATGTTAAGGACCGAGTCTGTATGAAGCACAGTGTCATAAGCCCTCCAGCTGGTGTCCCAGGTGAGATGAACAAAGGCCGCACACACACACAGGGCAAGTCGAGACAGTTGGTTAAGAGGGATGTATGGCTCTGATGAGGCCCACAGAAGACACCAAGTGGTGCCAAGCAGAGGGGCAAGGCTACGTAGCATAGGCTAATGAGTCACATGCAATTAAAGCTTGGAAAAGGCCAGCGAGTGCAGATTTAACTGAAACACCTTCATGGTGCAAGGTCAAGCAGGGCCACTGTACTGAGCTTCAAGTTATTTTGGTCTGGGTTTGTGTAATGCAATTCAACCATGAGGAGAAGGAAACATGTAGTGGTGGAATTTAAAGCAGCAGTATTCAGTTTGCCCTTCAAAAGCAGAGTCAGCCTCAGTGGGTGTGGTGAAGACTCAAAGCTATGAAGTGAAAACAAACCTTGAGATCAAGTATTCAATACACAAACCTCATTTTATTGGTCAAGTTTATTTTGCCAGAGTTCAGCCACATGTTGGAATCTCCATGGAAGTATCCATGAGAGTCACCTGCAGAAAACAGAAGGGGTCAGTATTGATACAGGAGTCTCAATACTTCAGACACGAGTCCAGCTTTACCTTAGTACAACTTCTGCCCTTTAGACCCAGTCTTGGCATCAACGTGGTCAAAAGCATCCTGGGAGTATTTGGCGTACGAACTGGAGTCGCGGGCTCGTTGGTAGCCATTGCTGGACTGGACGACGTGGGATGAAGGGTATACAGTGCGCGTCTCAGATGTGTCCTTAGGGACCTGGTCGGAGGTCCAGGCAGACTGTGGGAAAGAACTGTCGATCTTCAAGTTCATTAGGGCAGCAAGGAAACGAGCAAAGTCTGCGTCCTGCGCAGTAAAGCCAGCATTAGACCCAGAGGAGCCGCCGCCGTAGCCAGACCCAGAGGAGCCGCCGCCGTAGCCAGACCCAGAGGAGACGCTGCCGTAGCCAGACCCAGAGGAGACGCTGCCGTAGCCAGACCCAGAGGAGACGCTGCCGTAGCCAGACCCAGAGGAGACGCTGCCGTAGCCAGACCCAGAGGAGACGCTGCCGTAGCCAGACCCAGAGGAGCCGCTGCCGTAGCCAGAACCAGAGGAGCCGCTGCCGTAGCCAGACGTGCTACTACCAGAGCCAGAGGACCCACTGTTTTGACCTGAGCCCAGAAATTAGTTGAAGCAAAGTATGACAGCATGGTTAGTCATGCTGTCAGTAGCCTCTGTATCACTGCCAATATGTTTAGTAACAATAAACAAAGCTAAAGGTGTATTTGAATTTTAAGTGGGTCATTAAACCTGAAGTCTAATACATTGTAAGAATTGGTGCTGCATGATTAATATAGTTGCAGACCCTCTTCCCTCTCATTCCTACCAACATCATGGGTTGAGCATGTCCAGACTAAACAACTTCCTATGTTGGCTGCCTTCATATAAACTGCACCTAAATGTTGATATACTTGCTTTTCTGGGGGGGATAACATGTTCCAATGCTGAAGAGCAGGACACAAAGCCAGGAAATCCTGTTTGGATTTCAAAAGAAAAGAAAGAAACTTTAGTATATAGGAGAACAAAAACCTAAAACATTAAACATGAAGACTCGCCTGAAGAAAACCTTGAACATCATGTTGAACAAGACAAAACAGAAGCAACACAATCCAGATACAACTGGTCAAAAACAGCAATCTAGTAACTGCTGTTGAGAGAAGCTTTGTGCTGTAACTCATCTGAGGCTGCAGCTGACTTTATATTGGTGCTCTACCTGCTCTAATTACACTCATAAACCTCACCTGGGACCCAGTCAGATCGTGCTGCATTCAATTCAGCTCTGAAAATGAACACTTCTGACATTTAAAAAGGTTTGTTGCAACATGTGAGGAATGAACATGGGATGTTTTACAGAAGGTGAATTACGCTTGGTCAGATACGCTGTTAAACATCTGGACCAAAGTCCTGCAGATCACTGTGGGCCCCTAATCTCTGGCTGGGGAGTGTGAGGGGAGTGACAGAGATTTGGTCTGAAGGACTCCAGGTTATAACCTCGGTTCTAATACGTCACAAAGACGTCACAGTCATGAAATTGGGGTCCAACACATCACTTGTCCACTTCACTAGTGGGAGCTGCTAGTTGGGTTTCAAAGGGAAAAAACTGAGCTCAGCGTGACATAAGACTGGAGTCTTAGTAAGTTAACCTGCTGAGTTCTGGAAATAACTCTAACATAATGTTGACTCCTTGGCAGGAATAAGGAGCTCTGCAGCTCCTCATCCAGAGGATCTAGAAGCATGGATGTGTTTGGAACATAGCAGAGGGTGGATTCTTCCTAAAGTCACGCTAACTGCCTTCTGCGCACTCTGAGATGTTTAAAGCTCAGATTAATATCTGAGCTGAGATGTAGAAATGTGAGACAACATGATGCAGAGCTGCTCTTTTATTAAGTGATATGGAGGAGATCTTAGATTTATTTCACATGAACTTGATTAAACAGGACATAACGGAGGTTAAATGTTTAAAGCACCTTGTGCCATCATTTTGTTCATATCTGGAAGTGTTTCTCAAATTTGTCTTGATGATTTCTGTGGATTTCCATCATTCCTCCTGAAAACTTGTTGCCTTGTGAGAACAACCAAAGACTCCCACAGACTCCCTGTGACACAGCAAACTTCCAACATGGGAAATGTGACATTTGAGCACTTTATAGTCTGTAGGCGACTGTTTTCTGTTATTTTTACTGTGGAGGCTTTACCAGCCATCAGTGAGGTGGACCTGTACTGAAAATACACTGAAGTTAAAGTTACATTTTTAACTCATTTAAAAGGGAAAATGTGTCTGTTTGAATAATGATCTTTTTTAATATGGGTCTAAGTTTCTGAGAGTCTTTTTTTTACTGTAAAATGTTGACTGTCACACCTGAACTTCATATTTATTTATGAAAATGAGAATATTTATATCCCCAGGTTGTTTTAATTCTGAAAACTAACATTTGTTACAGTAGTTCACATCATCTGTCCTCATAATTACTTTCATAAAATCCAACAAAGACCAGACTTTATCATGTTCATATTTAAACTGCAACCTGCAGGTTAACAATGTGAGTGACTTAAAGTGTGGAAACAAGTCCACAGAAGTTTTTCTTTTAATTATATGTCAGTATATGTCCACTATGTGCAAGTAGTCCCCACAGGCAGTGTCCTTGCTGTAGGGACGACCAGGTAAGACATCTGATTCTCACATATAGATGGAACATTTGATGTTGCATTATGCCCAGTATTAATCAGACATGTTTGTTCATGTTCCAGACAGGATAGTGAATGCTTTTGTGCAGTCCACTGTGTGGTTGTACAGCTCACGACTTAACTGAATATATTCCAACACCTGGCTCGTCTTCCTGCATCCAAATGTAGAACAAAATAGATGTTTGATCTGTAAAATTTGATGTAATGAACAGAATCCATGAGAGTTGTTTGATTTATTCATTAATTTAATAAATTTATTCTAACCCTCCCCGGGCTCTGGGGAGGATTCATCCCTCCATCAGACCTGTTGCCACTGATTTTCAGTCCACTTCTTGTGTCCTTTGGCACAGCTCAGCCTTTTCTCCCCGTTTCCCCTCCTTAAGAACGACTTCTTGACAGCCACCCTTCCATGGAGACCATTTCTGATGAGGCTTCATTGAACAGCTGAAGGTCCAGATGCATCTCAGGGAAATCACCCATTTTCTTCAAAAATGCCATTTCATGCATGTCAAACTTTTTATTTATGCAACCAAAGAAATGGGAACAGATGACAAATTCTTCCCATACCTGAATTTTAGCTTGATCAGCTACTGATGATGCAGCCCTTTTGGCCACCTGGTACCTGCTTCAGGTCAACCTCCTGAACAACCCAACACAAAAGGCCTTTTTCTTCAGCTTTAATGTTTCCCTACATGCTAATATTCACAAGCAGGTCCTATGCTGCTGTCCTGATAGGCAATGATGACCTTCTGGCCACACCTCTGCTATTGAGGCTGAGAGGCGCCTTTCAGTTTCCATGACCCAACCTCAATGGTAATGTATAGATTTCATAAAAATACTCAACCGTGTGTTTAAGACGTCATGAACAGGGTCCTCCACTAGATGTTTGCCCCCACCACCTGATCCAACTTACTTCCAGGTAGTGAGTAAGTGACAACATTGAGCCAATAAATTTTGTTCCCAAGCCACTTCACTAAAAGTAGCTGCCACATCTTTTGATTTGTGCAGCACAAGCTTCATTACAAGTATTCAAAGGAAAAGACCTTTGCAACCACAGAAGATAGTTATGAAGCCATCCTCGGCCATTGACCTGTCCAGGTTTCACATGGCCCCAGCATCTGATGGGTCTGCCCTTACCCAGAGCTGTAGGGTGAGGATTGCTACAGAGTGTAAAGGTTTCCCCCTCAGCACAATATGCAGCAGTGGAATCTTCTGATAGAGCTCAAGGCCACACCTTTACCCACTGCTGTCAGAGAGCTGCAGTTGGCTTTTCAGCCATTTTTAGTTGGGAATACATTCCAAGCTGAAGCCGTCAAGACCTTCACAAGCGCACCTTTGAGCAGATACAGTCCTAAGTTAATGCCAACAGCTTATTTATAGGATTAAGTCATGTCAACCCATCAGGCCCTCAACTATCCCCTCCAACCCACAACTGGATGACCCAGAGACAGCTAGGAGCCATTTGATGGAGCAACAAGGTATTCATGTTAAAGCCATTTATTCAAGCGGTAGCAGCAGCGATGCCTCTAGAATATGCAGATCTGCAAGACAAAGAAAGTCAGTCACCTACCAGCAGCTACAGAGAGCACACATGCAGAGTAAAATGAGCCTCACCAGAAAGATCCTCAGAAGCCGCTCTGAACTGGAACCTTGTGCTGAGATGTTTTGCCGTGGTCTGGCTCAGATTCTGTTGGGCTGTAGCGGAACTGGCTGAACAGCACACGCTTCTGGTTGTAGCGGGACCGAGATTTGTAAGCGTAGACTTGATCCTCGCCGGTCACAGGAGTGAAGACTGGCTCGTCCTCGCCGCTGGTGTCAGATGAAAGGCTCCAGCTCCCATCTTCAAACTGGTAATTGCTGCCAGGAGCTCCAGACTGACCTCCCTGAGCACCATGCTGCTGTGCTGCAGAACCACTGGTTCCAGCTGCTTTCTGATACGTTGGCTTAGATAGAGCTGGCCCATAAACTGAATACATGGGTGAGGAAACAGAATAAAGATCAGCCTTCCATTTACACAGTCAATTTAAACTGCTTTTAGTTGCTGAGCTTTGATTGGGATCAGCTTACTGCTTTGTGCAGGAATGCAGGTGATGCTTCCAATCAGCACACAAGAAATCCACAAAACCCTGCAGAAACAGGGACATCTCATATGAAGTTCTGAGTACATTTAGAGACCAGTGGGGTCCAACCACCACCTCCCCTTAACATGCCCAGTCCTGTTGAGCTTAACTGCATATTCATAGTGTAATGCTGCCACCAAATGAGGTTCTGCTTGCCTCAGACATTTAAGGCAGCAGAGGTTCAGTGCCACCACTTAGAAGCACTGGGATAGACTAGAAGTTACTCACCTCATTCTGGTGCAATATAATTAAAGCTTGCCTGGGACCTGCTCCTGCCAAACTGCACTAACACAAAGTTCAGAGCCCTGTGACACTAACCTGAAGCTGCAGGAGCTGCTTTCATATGATCCTCAGTGCAGAGGGAACTGATTGCTCAGCGGTAACAGCTGCTGCTGAAAGCTGCAAGGCTGCAGTTAACTGGCAACAATGGACTAACATATGGAGCATCTCAGTGTTATGTCCATAAATAGATAATAATCAGGAACTCTTGTGAGTTTTATGTATTTTATTTACATATATAAATATTATATTATAAATATAAATGATCAAATATTCTGAACTTCTGATATACGTGATAATAATAACAATAACAATGGCAGCTGCTCTCAATACGTGAAATGCCTCTCATAGTTCATTATTAGTAGGCTAATTAATGAATAAACATCCTGCTGCTGAATAAGTGTTTAAAAAACAAATAAATCAGAAGGAAACCTGCAGAAGAAAGTCTTCTAACAGCTGTCTCTCTGTGTTTATTGGCATACAGCACGGTTAGTGAGATCCAGATCCATGTGGGCACTCAGGACGGATTTAAATAGCGACTCTGAATGGACGGTAAACCCGCACTGAAGGCCCAGTGAGCCAAAGCACGGCCGCCACTGAAACATATATTTGAAACCTGTCAATATGCTAACTTTGCGTGTTTACCTCTATAACTGATGTTATATGTAAAACAGAGCACATGGTCAATTAGCTTTTTAAAAATCTTTATTTTAAAGAAAACAATCAAAACAAGAGTTTTTCTGGAAGAGATTTAAATAAGTTGAAAGTCCATTTAACTGGACCACCATGTTGTCCCAGCGTACATGCACGGGATAGACTGTGTAGGAAACCTTCATGGCATTCTGCTGCCTCTAACTTTCTCTGTGGGACATCACGCTGCATGTAAGTGCAGCTGAAATCGCTGCCAACATGTTGTCTTTAAGTCACCTGAAGGGGGATTTTCTCACATGAGGCTGCGGTTACAAAATCAGGATTTTATTAGAGCAGAGCGACAGTCTGGACATGCTTGAAGTGAGCACGAGTTGACACGTAGTCTTAATGGGCTGATTTTCAGTTTAGCCGTCTGACAGAAGAAACAGAAAAATATGTGGATGAGAGCAGCTTTATTGGGAATTTGGCTGGAAATATACACTCATTCTTTCCTGTTTTTACTAAAAGATGCAGAAATATTAAACTCTGTAACATGTGTTTAGTGCACCAACCCATGCCAACTCAGTTAGCATATATACAGTTATAGGAATAGTTTACTGAATGTCCCATCTTGTAGACAGCCTCAGTGTTGCATTTCCAGTCCAGTCTGCTGTCCAGGTGAACCCTCAGGTATCTGTAATCCTCAACCACCTCTTCACCGAGGATGGAGACGCTGTTCAGCTGACTGCTGCTCCTCCTAAAATCCACAATCATCTCTTTTGTTTGTATCCAGATGAGGCGATAGTTTATTTTCCTATAGATTTGATAGTTTCATGTAGATGTGCTGAGGTGTGACAGGGAAGCTGTTGGTACATGGAGGATGTGAGGTCTGTAGCAGGAGGCAGCAGCATGCTGAGTTTGTCTGAACTCTTCCATCTGTCTGATCCCACATTATCCCAAAGCCTGTGAGCTTTTCCAGTCCTGACCACACATCCCTCACACTGTTCTGCTGCAGATAGTTTCCCACCGACTTGCTCTCTTCCTTTTTTCTTCACACTCCTCCTTAACTCCCTGTTTCCCTCCATGAAGGCCTTCTTCTTTATGCTCAGTGGCTGCAACACAAGTTCACATCAACCAGGCGTTTGTTCAGAAAACAGTGTCACAGCTTTGGACTCAGGAAGTGTTTCAGATGTCAGTTGTCACTCAGACACACTTTCATAGGGCCTGGATAGCTCAGTTGGTAGAGCATCAGACTTTTAATCTGAGGGTCCAGGGTTCAAGTCCCTGTTCAGGTGCAGAAATGTAATCTATTACTTAACCTGTACTTCCCTCTATGCCTGCACTCTGTTTCTACACTGTCACCTCTGACAGAGCCTGGCTGATGCTTTTCCTTCTATGTAGCTTATTGTTAGCTTTGCTGTTAGCTGCATCGTTATATCCTCATTTGTAAGTTATATAAACTATAGAATAATTCTATATAAACTATAGAAATCACCTTAAATACACCAGTTGCAGAGTGTTGATCACATTCACTGAAACTACAACAGGTTAAGAGCATTTATCATGAATAGTTCTGCTTTATATCAGGGCTTCTTTTCACTTAGATTTCACTATTTGGACAATCTGTAATGAATGAACACCCAGAACAGAACACAAGACATTACAGAGATAAATCAACGCTGGTGCAGTTTAAACAACAAGGGCATTGTTTGCTTCATTTAAGTGGCAATAAAACAAAGCACTTCATCAGAAAAATCAGCGTCAGAAATATATTTAGTAAAGGCCTCAAGAGACATAGATGTTGAAGGAAGTTGCGTAAACTGTGATGATGTCACAAGTTCAGTCGCAGTGGTGCTTCCAGCTTCTCTGGAGTTTGGTTTGTTCCACATAAGGAGCAGTATTCTTTAGTATTTCAGCTTTAGACTGACAACATTTGTTGCTCAGTTTTCCTCTGAGCCACAGAGATGCTCAGCTTTCATTGTGTCCAATAACTGCAGCTTCTAAAGTGGATTTCATAGCACTGCTGCATCTCTGACAGTTATCAGATCATTTGGGTGGAAACACATACATCACAACCCTCTGAATCTGCTTTCAGTCCCACTTGAACAGTCTCTCACAGTTTCAGACACAAAATGTGTCTTTTAGTTTGAATCTCAGCTGATATCTCCAACAACTGTAGAGGGACTCATATCATTTCACCAGCTGGTGTGATAAACTTACAGAAACACCTCAGGAGCAGCACCTGGGGTCTTTTGGGAGAAAAGGGGATTCTCTCCATGCTGATAGAGCTGGTGATAAATGGAGCATCGCGTTAGTTCTGGCAGACCACGTAGTCAATGCGCCCTTTGTCTATTGGCTGACGCCGACCCAACCCCTATGGCTCCACAACCAGCTGCGCTCAATGGGTAATCAGCTCCTGCTCGCAATTGGATGCTGGCATTTGGGGCACTTCATTTAAACTTGTTTTGCTTTCTGCTTGCACCCACCACCTCCCCTGCTCCACCGATTTTCCAAGTTTTGTGTTGGAATATCTGCATCTGTGTCCTAACTTCTCCACACCACGCATCACACCCCAACGTGACAGTTGCTGTTTTGAAAACTCTCAGTAAAGGGCGGTTTATGGTCGGAAACCAGGTCGTCTGCGTATGTACGCGGATATGCCCCCCCCCCCCCCCCCCCCCCCCCCTACGCAGACGCAGACACTACGCAGACACTCTGGTGCACCGCCTCAAAATTGTAACTCACCGCAGACAGTGCCGCAGACATCGCCGCAGACATCGCCGCAGGGAGGAGAGAAAGGAGGCCTCTGATTGGTCAACTCTACATCCGCTCTACACTATGCGTATTTCCGGTTTGCTAACCGGCTGACGCTAACCGTGCTAACCGTGCTAACCGTGACGATTCTTTCGCCTCTCTGCCAGCTCCAGTAGTAGCAATATTTCTTCTATTTCTAGATCGATCAGCTGCATCTCAATCAAAGTGCGCATTCGTCCAGTCGCCATTGTTGTTGAATGACCTCCGTAACCGTAACACCCAACAATCCTAGCTTGTTCGTGATTGTCCCTCTTGCGTTGTGGCGTGGGATTAACATAGCGCAGACAGCGCTTCAAGGCATAAATCAAAAATAACTGCGTCGTGTCTGCGACAAGCTCACTGCGACACACTGCTGCGAGAGTATACACAGCCCTTTATGATCTACCTGGTAACCCAGAAACTAAATGTCCTCACTTTGAGTGATCAATCAGCTTTCTGCAGGTTTGCTCCATGAAACTTGTTTGACAAAGGAAGCCTCCAGTTGGAGTTCCATCACACGTACTTCAAAACAAGACTAAACCAAATGTATAGTCTGGTATTAAGTGTAAGAGACAGAAAAAGTGTGTGGATTGTAAATTGGCTCCCCACACTGTGGAAAGATTTAAGAGGCTGGATTCATCATACAGTGAGGCAAGAATCCCACCCCAACCTCATGCACTTTCCACCATTTTCTCCAAAGAATGTGCATAAAGTTGAAGTGCATGTCCTACTGAGGAATCCACATGAATTTTCAAGAGTTTCCTACTATTTAGAAGACAGTCCTGGAAATGTCTTCAATCGCTGAAGCAGTCAGTTAAGAATCACACCCCAACTTCAAAGCACTTTCCACCATTTTCGCCAAAGAATGTGCATAAAGTTGAAGTGCATGTCCTACTGAGGTATCCACACGACTATTTGAGATCATTTCTTATTCTTTGGAAGACAGTCCAGGAAATGGACAGTCTTCAATCGCTGAAGGAGTCTGTTCAGAATCACACCCAAACTTAACAGCTTTCCACCATGTTCTCAAAAAAAAGTGGATAACGGTGAGCTTGCCGTTCAGCTCACACGAGGAAGATCTGCAGGTCATGAAACTACCCCAACAAGAAGCACTTACTATAATGAGGAACAGCTCAGTGTTTCTATTAGGGCACTTATCATGACAAAGTCTCGCTTCTGATAGAAAATAAAGTGTCATTCTAATCGTGACCACAATATTGATCTTCTATTTGACTTGGAAAATCACATGTCATCCCTAGAAGTAATCCAGTTTTTTTAAAAGGTTCAGATCTTGTACATTTTCACTACCAAGACAACCCCAAAGAGAAGCACTTTTGAGCACAAGAATCAGGAGTGACTCCTTTGAGGTGATCTGAGAGTGATTTGCCCACAAAAATGAGGCTTCACATTTACGCAGTGGATGTGGTCTGTCCCAGAGTGTCGCACTCTTTCACTTCAAAGCCATGTAAATGCTCAAATTAGTTAGAAATTAAATAGAAATTCCTTGCAAATACATTTTTATCTATAGTTCATATTTTGTAGGAGGATCTTTGAATGAGAGCCGTCTGCAAGATTACCCCAACAAGTAGCACTTACTTTTTGAAGAAATGTAGTCAGTGCCTGTGTTAAGGTAATGTTGGGGACAAATTCAGGAAAGAACAGTCATGTCTTATTGAAGAAAATCTCACAAGCGAAACAACCCCAAGAGAAGCACTTATGAAATCAAGAACCATCAGTGTGTCTGTTTGAGGTGGTCTCCATGTGATACACTCATCTGCTAGCTTCAGTTACAGTCAATAGCATTTGTCGTGTACAATCGCCCCAACCAGAAGCACTTCCTGAACTCAAACACAAGTCAGCACATACAATGAATCAGATTTTTTTCTTACATGAATTTCTCCTGGGTCCAGTTGATGCTTTCTTGTGTCCTCCACGTTGCGTTTCCCACTGGGTGAGTGTGTTGAACAGAGTTACTCATTTTATATGCTCAGTGTTTGTGGTTCAAACAAACTCCACCTTCCTTTTCCACAAGGTTTCTATGGTCCAGGCAATGGGCCATTAAACAACCATTCAAAGAAGAATCGTTTTGGAATGAATGCAGACATGAGGGCAGTTAGGTGTTGATGAGTGATCAATCAGCTTTCTGCAGGTTTGCTCCATGAAACTTGTTTGACAAAGGAAGCTTTCAGTTGAAGTTCCATCACACGTACTTCAAAACAAGACAAAACCAAATGTATAGTCTGGTATCAAGTGTAAGAGACAGAAAAAGTGGGTGGATTGTAAATTGGCTCCCCACACTGTGGAAAGATTTAAGAGTCTGGATTCATCATACAGTGAGGCAAGAATCCCACCCCAACCTCATGCACTTTCCACCATTTTCTCCAAAGAATGTGCATGAAGTTGAAGTGCATGTCCTACTGAGGAATCCACATGAATTTTCAAGAGTTTCCTACTATTTGGTCAACAGTCCTGGAAACTTGTCCAATAATTGAAGCAGTCAGTTAAGAATCACACCCCAACTTCAAAGCACTTTCCACCATTTTCGCCAAAGAATGTGCATAAAGTTGAAGTGCATGTCCTACTGAGGTATCCACACCACTATTTGAGATCATTTCTTATTCTTTGGAAGACAGTCCAGGAAATGTCTTCAATCGCTGAAGGAGTCTGTTCAGAATCACACCCAAACTTAACAGGACTTTCCACCATGTTCTCAAAAAAAAGTGGATAACGGTGAGCTTGCCGTTCAGCTCACACGAGGAAGATCTGCAGGCTATGAAACTACCCCAACAAGAAGCACTTACTATAATGAGGAACAGCTCAGTGTTTCTATCAGGGCACTTATCTTGCCAAAGTCTCGATTCTGATAGAAAATAAGTGTCATTCTAATCGTGGCCACAATATAGATCTTCTATTTGACTTGGAAAATCACATGTCATCCCTAGAAGTAATCCAGTTTGTCTCAAAGGTTCAGATCTTGTACATTTTCACTACCAAGACAACCCCAAAGAGAAGCACTTTTGAGCACAAGAATCAGGAGTGACTCCTTTGAGGTGATCTGAGAGTGATTTGCCCTCAAAAATGAGGCTTCACATTTACGCAGTGGATGTGGTCTGTCCCAGAGTGTCGCACTCTTTCACTCCAAAGCCATGTAAATGCTCAATTTAGGTAGAAATTAAATAGAAATTCCTCGCAAATACATTTTTTTTATCTATTGTTAGATTCGGTTCTTTAATTGGAAGCTCAAGAATGGACCGGAGTAATTCAAGTGAAAATGAAGTGTTTATAGGAGGGTTTCACTTGACGTCACTTCTGTATTTTCTAAGCGCGCGAACCTAAGTGGTGGGCAACTGAAGCTGGATCCCATTGAAAACACTGTGTTTTGTCTGCCACTTTTTTGCCCAAAATGCCTCAGTTTTGTGCCGTTTTTGGATGTAGCAATCGGTCTAACCGAGAGAAGGGAAAGGGTTACTATCGAGTACCTAAGGTAATCGCCCACAGAGGTCAGAAACACAGAGCTAAGACACCGTCGTCAGTGTTTCATGCGATCTCTGAGAGTGGTTGATCTAAACAAAACAACTTTGTCATGTCGTCACAATCTTCACGTTTCAGTAGTATCCACGAAGTGCTTAAGTGCTAACAGGGCACATTAGCTCCCAAGTTCTTGACAACAGAATCGTTCTCTCTCTCTCTGCCTTGTGCATTAGGCTAACAAAGACACAATGTCAGCATTTGGATATTTGGATCTCGGCATTTTATTAAAACATAAACATTTTTGATCGTTATTTGAGTGCCAACATTCACAGCTCGGCATTCAACATGTTAAGTTCTGCTTTACTGCCCAGCCCTGCACTACACACTGCATTTTCCATTGGGATAATGCACCATAAACAACACAGAAAACAAGCTTACCCTGGCGAACACCAAAACACAATCATTCTGTAGACGTTTTACTCCGAGTTTGCTGATCCATCCGCTGGTAATAGTTGTATGCCTCCAAAC
This sequence comes from Odontesthes bonariensis, assembly GCF_027942865.1. NCBI lineage: Eukaryota > Metazoa > Chordata > Actinopteri > Atheriniformes > Atherinopsidae > Odontesthes > Odontesthes bonariensis. The sequence continues at coordinate 30,931,191 of NC_134516.1, forward strand.
TTTTGTGGGCCTTCATCTGTTGCTTGGTGTAGTAAGACGTCTGAAGAACCAGGTAGCTCGTCATGTCCGCAGCCTCTATATTTGGCAAATCGTTCCGGTCTTGCGAAAATTCGGACATTTTCATTAAGTATGGGTCACGCCCAATATATTTCTCAACTAACGCCAAATACCTTTCCCTATATGCCGGCTCCAAACCACTACAATATTCATTCATCTCCATGTTGGTGCTGCTGTAGCAATTACAGCAGCAAGCAAGTCTTCATTGCACAGGCATGTGGAAATAGTAGAAAACAATTCTAATGCGTTAGCAAAAAACCTTCTATATCAGGAGTATTGATCAAGATTCTAGAAATAGAGACTCTTTTCTAGTAAGTTTAAAACCTTCCTTACTCAACTGATAATAACTCCGCAAATGAGCACATTTCTTAATAGATTATATGTAGAAAATAATATTTTGCTATATGTATTGTGTGTATGTGGCCCCGAACCCATCCTCTGTGTGGACTCTTTGTTCATCATTATCACATAATTTCTAACCTAATGACACTCAAACATTGCATAAGGCAATTACATTACCAGCAGGCTCGTCCACTGTTTGCAGCGAATAGGAGCGAGAACCCGATGGCTGAACCGGGAAAAATTCTCCTATGGCCCCAGTTCCACTTGGCGACCGACCAACTCATTACCTTTCAAAGTCTAAGGTCCCGCTCCAAACAGCCGAGTCACCCCACTGGCAATGATCATACTAATGATCAGGGCTCTAAATTAACTTTTTTGATCACCAGCCAATGTGGCTAGTAAGTTTCTGAAGTTACCAGCCATTCAGAATTTCCACTAGCCACATATTTTTCCGTGCAAAAAAGACAGATGAGAGCCACTGAATTAATTTGATCAATTTATTAACTAAAGCTTTAAATTCATTTTACAGTGAAATTGGGAATGTATATCCAATTAAAAATAATTACAATAATTGAACTTATGTACATACAAAACTTATTCTAACATTTCATTACTCCTCAACCCTCACATAGCCTACTATTCAGGGTCACATTTTTTGTACATAAAAAAATAAAAAAATAACTTTAAAACTGATTTATATTCATGTCAACCCTGAATCTACAAAAATGGAAATATTTAACAACTTTCTAATCATGTTTTAGTGCAGATAATGCACAAAATTAAACACAAAACTATGTGCAGAGACTAATTATGGAATTATGGATACTGTGAAATGCTTAAACATCGTCCGAGCTCTCTGAACTGTCTTCGGATCCATCTAAATCAGTTCCATTTTTCCCTTTTCTCACAAAGTGTGGCCGGCGTGTGCGCAAACTGTCACCATGCCAGATATATTCAATATATTCAAAATATCATCCTCCTCCCCTTCTTTGGCAGGCATATCTTTTCTCTTCACGGCCGGCTGTCCCAACCATCGCCACATTTTGTTAGTGTTTGTGTCTGTATTTGTACCAATAACACGCTGTCAAATAATGCTCCCCCTTCTCAATGCATTCATTCACAATGATGGAGCAGAGTCACCTAAATAATGAGACAGAAGTGTCCCAAATACAGAAATCAAATGGTGAATGACACCCCATTTGTGCATGTTAAGCTAACTGCTTGTTAATACGACAAGTGTTTTATTACTTTGCTTGTCTTCCTAAAGAGAAAACAATCAGACGCAGGGTAGCAAAACATTATGGGCATGAAAACGAAACTTAGAAAATCGGCTCGGCGCATGCGAAAAGTAGCAATTCTCGACAAGCAGGAGAAATCGACTGAACACCGGCGTCTATCGTATTTCCAAACCAAGAGTGACCCGCTCCCCTAGAACGGCAGCCTCGGCAGATGCGTTCCCATAGAAACTGCGCTCGTGCGTCTCGTGCATAGACTGTATATAATAATTTCGCGTCCCGCGAAATAGATGGTAAAGTTCCTCATTTATCATCGGCCAAGCCGGCTAGTGAGTTTTTTTTAATACACGCCAAAAATAACTTTCACCCGCATTTGGCGGGTTGGCGGGTGTTAATTTAGAGCCCTGCTAATGATGGTTGATTTATACCCACAAAATGATTAATCAGCTTAACTCTTTCGGTGCCATTGACGTCTATAGACGTCAATTTAAAAAAAACGTTCACTGCCAAAGGAGTCTATAGACGTCAATTGCGTTTTTTAACGGAGCGGGCTGGGGGACAATCTAGCGGAGTTCGTCACTAAATCTTAGGCTTGTAAACGCTAAACAGAGAATATACTGGCAAAATTACCCGCTAGGTGGCAGCAGTGCCACTTTGCACAAAAAAAAAGAGCTCGTTTTCTCAATTTTTTGGGTCAAACAGCTGTTTTTGGTGAAACCAACCTATGTTCTACTGTCTATTACTAAAAGACTGAAAATGGTAGAAACAAACTTTTTTTTCCTGATCAAAGAAGAGAGTCTACTCTTTCTTTTGGTAATTTCGGTGTGTACATAGTCATAAGACACACTTTTCTGTGGGTCTTGGAAAATCAGTCAAAATACTGAAAAACACTTGGCAGTATGGGTGGCTCTGAACTGAAAATGGCTGGCAGCCAATGAGTTAATGATTACATGAAATACAACAGATGAACAAATACAATTTTTTATGATGTCGTGTAGTCTCTTCTGGACCAATCCTGTCACTGCTTGGTGCTCGGTTCTCCTCTTGGCTGAACATCAGTTCAGCATTCTGATCCGGAACTAATCTTGGAAGGAGAGGTCACCAGTACGTCAAAGCATATCATATCCCGCAGGAAGTCCGTCAGACTGCACCTCGACTTCCGGTTATCATTTGTATTTATAGCCTCATGGGTTGGACTCACACTCGACCGAGTATGATTGGACATGAGTAGGTCCAACATGCTTCGTCATATTCTCTGGATCAGCCCAAAACAATGTGTACGTGTGAATCTGCCCTTGCTTTCCCAATTGTTTTGTCTCCGTACTCCTGGATCACTTTAGGTCATCATGGAAAAGTACTGAGACTATTTCATTCATAATGTCTAAGAACAAAGCCAATTTTTACACTAGGCAGGCACTTTGACCAACTAAGCCACAGGGCCACATGGTTCATAAAACTGATGAAAGAATAAAGAGCAGGAACTGGATCCATTTCAGGAAACAAGGTCCTGAGACTCTCCCAAAACTAACTGTGACTTCAAAATAATTTTTTTATCAAGTCTGACCAAAGAACAGACTCAAAATAACCATGATGCTCATTTAAAGGTCCATCATTTGATGAAGACCAACAATGCAAAGCATTCAGTAGAACCCTGCTAACAACCAGTTTCTCATGCTAAGTCATAGCTAGCTCTGATGGACCACAGGCACTGCTGGGATTTGAACCCAGGATCTCCTGTTTACTAGACAGGCACTTTGACCAACTAAGCCACAGCGCCACATGGTTCATAAAACTGATGAAAGAATAAAGAGCAGGAACTGTATCCACCTCAGAAAATGTTTTTTGTGATTCTGTACCTCAAGAATAGTTAAAGCCATGAGTAGAAGTGCCTCTAATTGGTTCAAAACTTCATCATATTTTGCAGATACTGTTGGGTTTTCAACTCAGACCCTGGTGTTCATGAGGAAGTCACTTTCACCAGTTACAGCCAGATCTCATGAAGCGGTGTACTTATTACACGCCAAGTCATTTACTGTGTTTTTACAAGGCTTTTTTATGCTTTTGCGTATTATTTTCCGCTACATATTTCAAGGAAATGACGTCCTGCCCTCAGCTTTTACTCTAACTCTGACTATTTCACGGTTTGTACATTCATTTTGATGTTATGCAGTGTGACAGGAGGAGAACTTCCACCGTACTGTACCCTAACCATTTGACTTGTTATGTGAACGGAGGAAAATTACACTCTGAAAGTATAAAATAGGCATAAATGAGACTTTAAAAGGTGTGTGCTATTTATACGCACTTTCATTAAAGCTGCCGTTGGCAGGTTTTTAAAATTCCGAGTCTAAAGTCGGAAAATTCGAACTGATAAAACTTTCAGGTCCCTCCCCCTCTGTGGACGAGGTTGTGCACGTGAGTTCACACCAGTGTGCGCGCACACAAGCTGGGGGCAGATTCACGCTCAGCATGGAAGACGTGGTTGGTGACTGTTCTGCTCAGATAATAGATAAATAATAAACCTAACGTGATTGGTTAAAAACAGCCGGGAGCGCTCGATTTTTGCAAGCACGATTACAGGCTTCAGAGGGAGCTACAGAATTCGGGATTTTTCCTAAACAGCCTATTTAATATTCTACTTCCAGAATCCCATGACAGTTCAAGCTAATATGACTAAAAAAAAGTTGCCGACGACAGCTTTAAGTGGACCAGTGAAAATGATCTAGTAGAAAGCTGATAATAAGCTGTTTTATATGCTAAGTTATAGCTTGTTCTGCAGGCCCACAGGCACTGCTGGGATTTGAACCCAAGAACTCCTGTTTACAAGACAGGCACTTTGACCAACTAAGCCACAGCGCCACATGGTTCATAAAACTGATGAAAGAATAAAGAGGAGGAACTGGATCCAGGAAATGAGCTCCAGAGACTCTCCCAAAACTAACTGTGACTTGTAAAATTTTTTTTTATCAAGTCTGACCAAAGAACAGACTCATAATAACCATGATGCTCATTGAAAGGTCCATCATTTGATGAAGACCAACAATGCAAATCATTCAGTAGAACACTGATAACGACCAGTTTCTCACAGTAAGTCATAGCTAGCTCTGATGGACATCTGGCACTGCTGGGATTTGAACCCAGGATCTCCTGTTTACTAGACAGGCACTTTGACCAACTAAGCCACAGCGCCACATGGTTCATAAAACTGATGAAAGAATAAAGAGCAGGAACTGGATCCACTTCAGGAAGTGGTTTTTGTGATTTATTTCCAATATTCATGTGATCTCTGCATAAATCAGGGCTTGATGTTATTCAAATTATCTTCATATGTGAAAACATTGGATTAAGTCCCAGTTCCATCTTCTGTACCTCAAGAATAGTTAAAGCCATGAGATGAAGTGCCTCCAAGTACAGACTGCTTTGGAAGTCCAGCACGAAGCACTGCTGTAAACAGTTATGGCACCATGTTGATGTACATAATAACACCTTAAGGCACTGCTGGGATTTGAACCCAGGATCTCCTGTTTACTAGACAGGCACTTTGACCAACTAAGCCACAGTGCCACATGGTTCATAAAACTGATGAAAGAATAAAGAGCAGGAACTGGATCCACCTCAGGAAGTGGTTTTTGTGATTCTGTACCTCAAGGATAGTTAAATCCATGAGTAGAAGTGCCTCCAATTGGTTCAAAACTTCATCATATTTTGCAGATATTGTTGGGTTTTCAAGTCAGACCCTGGTGTTCATGAGGAAGTCACTTTCACCAGTTACAGCCAGATCTCATGAAGCGGTGTACTTATTACACGCCAAGTCATTTACTGTGTTTTTACAAGGCTTATTTATGCTTTTGCGTATTATTTTCTGCTATATATTTCAAGGAAATGACGTCCTGCCCTCAGCTTTTACTCTAACTCTGACTATTTCACAGTTTGTACGTTCATTTTGATGTTATGTAGTGTGACAGGAGGAGAACCTCCACCGTACTGTACCCTAACCATTTGACTTGTTATGTGAACGGAGGAAAATTACACTCTGAAAGTATAAAATAGGCATAAATGAGACTTTAAAAGGTGTGTGCTATTTATACGCACTTTCATTAAGTGGACCAGTGAAAAGTATTTAGTAGAAAGCTGATAATAAGCTGTTTTATATGCTAAGTTATAGCTTGCTCTGAAGGACCACAGGCACTGCTGGGATTTGAACCCAGGATCTCCTGTTTACAAGACAGGCACTTTGACCAACTAAGCCACAGCGCCACATGGTTCATAAAACTGATGAAAGAATAACACTTTCATCAGTTTTACAAACAACAAGCAAACATTTTGCTTGTTGTTTGTAAGTACTTAAAATCAAATTTTTTTTAAGATAGTAAGTAAGCGTTGTTTCTAAGTGTTTGTTAAAATGATTATTTAAGATAGTAATTAAGTGTTTTTTAGGCGATGTGAAAACCGTTTGCTGTGACTTTCAAATCTGCTTCAAAAACGGGACGTGTTTCTTCAGATAAACTCCTGACCAGCTGTGAAAAAGCAGTGAAAATGTCTGGCCTGTATAAACTTTGTGATGTCAAACAAGATCAGAGATGACATCGATTGTGATGTCACTACAGTGATGACATCACAGCTTTGTGAAGGCTTCTGTTCTGTCTCTTCTGGTCTGTGGTTCCAACCACAGATTCTGGATGGAACTGAAGTCCGGATTCCAGAATGTTGATTTGTGTTCTCTGTTAATCTCTGGACGACTTCAGCTGATTACTTCCTGTCACTGTCACGTTGGAAGGTCCACTTCTGCCAGTTTTTCAGCAGCCAGTATCATGTTTTCCACCAGCAGTGTTTTCCAAGACAGAATAATGTCAGTTTGTTTAAAATGTTGCCAAAATAAACGATTACAATTACAACAAATGTCATCTCAGGGCACTTCAGTAATAAAGTCCAATTCAGGCTAATTGGAGTTCAATTCATTGTAATTATAATCCAATTCATTCAATTCAGAATGAATCCAATTCATTCATACAGAGCAATTCAAAAACTATTTCCTTGCTAAGGAAACCAACAGATGGCACCGAACTTGCACTATTTCTAATTAGATAGAACTTTTTAATAGTTCTAAGATCATATCTTTCTGGTTTTATTTGCATTTTACAAAGAGTCCCGAGTAATTATGAAAGTGGGGTTTTAATTAGAAGAAAAAGCCTCAAAATAAAGTGATTTTTAGGGGTATGCAGGGATTCATTTCCATCTAATGAACAGCTCAGTTATATTAAACAGTGGGCCGTGTGAGCAGCAATCAGGGGAGTAAGGAGTTCACAGATCATAGACAGAGGCAACCGCCCAACTATTCAAAGCTTTTAAAATGAGTAATAAAATCTGACAGGTAACCAGGGAAGGAAGTCCTTTAATCCTGGAAATATTCTCCAGGTGATAGTCGGCTGACTTCCTAACTGACCTGATCTGGCTGCTGAAGTTCAGCTCTGAGTCCATAATAACACCCAGATTCCTGCTTGGTTTGTGCTTTTTAACATCACAGCCTGAAGCTGAGCTCAGATTTTTAACAGCTGACAATGACCTCTGTTTTCTCTTTGTTTAGCTGCAGGAAGTTCTGGATCATCCGGTTGGTTATTTGTTGGAGGCTCTTTGCTGGGCCAGTTATTCCTCTGTGCCAGCAGCTGAGCACCAGTTCTGCCAAAACTAACAGGAAACATCATCCTGCACCGCTGGATTATCAACAAGTAACACTGACCAAGTCAGGAGATTAAAAAGGATGCAGAGGATAGTCAGCCATCTCCTAAACACGGGACTTGTGTTTGACACCAGTCTTTGAACTGCTGTGAGACCGTTGTTTCCTTCATTCGTTTTTCACCTTTTTTTCCAAAACTACTTGGTCGAAAGGTGTAAAACATTAAAAGTACTGGGTTAAAGTTAGAAAAGCATCATGTTTAGGAAATAAAATACACTTTTGGGGGAAAACTTGGCCAATAAGACCAGGAGCTCCTGACCTGTCTCACACATTTCAGTAAGTCCTCGGGAAATTGTACCAAAAAGGGCAAAACATGTCTCCTTTAAAGGACCAATAAGAGCTACATCTCAGACTCTACAGGCCTCAGTTAACTTGTTAAATGTGTCAGTGGGTCGGTGTGAAAACTCAACATCTAGGATGTTATTTCCAGCTTCTACGTTTAACTGAAATAGAAAATCTGAGAATTACGACAATTTGGGTAGAGCTATTCTACGACAGTAAAATATTTGGCAGTGACTAAGTGCCTTTAGCACAGACAGGAGGGTGGAGGCGAGAGGAGACAATGAGGCTGATACCTGACCAACCAGATGAGCCTCCAGCGTCCACCTGTCCTGATAGTCCCTCACAAGCAGCTGTCTGTTGTTAGCACGTTAAGCTTTGATTGGTCTGGGCTGGTCTGTGGCATTATTTATAACCCTTCACCCTTGCTGTTTCCTCTCATAGCTTGTTTTCACCATGACAGCTGCTGGGTTCTTCCTGAGGTATAAGCACAAGCTGCCTTTTACAGTTTTTGTTTGATTGCCTGGAAACATTAGTTAATATTGCATTCCTACGCTTTGTTGTACATAATTTCAGGGTTTCCCTCTTTGCCTTGTTGACTGCTGCTACATGGGGTTTTCCCACTAAAGGTGTGCTATCATCTGTTGTGGTAAAACATTACATGCTTGCTTGAATTAGCTTCTGCTAAACTTGTTCTCATGCACCCAGGTTCAAAATCAGCAGGCCAGAGCAGCAGCGGCACAAGAGCTGCAGGTAATTTTGGCTCTTACCAGGAAGCAGCCGCTGGCCGCCCGGTGACCGTGCCCAACACTGCTTCCAGTGACGTTTATATGGCGACACCTGTGCTATCCTCTGGTCTAAGTCAACCTGTTCTTCAGGCAGACCCAAGACTCAGCGGCTATAGCTCATTTGTGCCAACGCAACTGGTTGCCCAAGCTCCCGGTTTTGTCCAAGCTCCTGGCCTTGTCCAAGGTGCTCTTCAGGCAGACCCAAGATTCAGCAGCTCTGGCTCCGTTGTGCCCGTGCAAATGGCTGTGCAAGCTTCTGGTGTCCCACAGGCTGTTCAGACGGGTCCAGCATTGAGCAGCTTGAGCTCTGGCCTGCCTGCAACAGGATACTCTACTGTGACTTATGTGCCTGTTGATGTAGGATCTGACGCTGGCGCTCTGCAACCTGGAGCTGCCCAATCGGGACCACAAGGTAAATCTTCTGCTTGGAGTGTAGATGGCCCAAAATATGTTTGGAAGCCTAAAGGTGTCTGTGTGTTTTCATGTAGTCACTAGCAAATCTTGCTTAGTTAAGAATATGTTAAGACTCTTTGCTTTCAGAACTTCTGCTGTGAAAAGGAGTAATTGTAAAATGTCTCCACACAGAAACCCAGTGGGCTATTGCTCCCTCAGTCTTTGAGGATGCGTCAGCCCAAGCCCTCAGCCTCACTGACGTTCTCCCTGCAGCCCCTCTGTCACCACCTGGCCCTGTCCTCCAGTCAGGGGAGACCTCCAGTGTCACCAAGGAAGCTGAACTCGGGAATTACCAGCAGCAGACGGAGGAGTTCGGCTACCCGGATGACCGCCAAGGGTCTGGACCGGGATCCGCAACCGTACTGGTGCCACGCTTTGGTGTGGGTGGATCTCCTAACTTTGACTACAGGGTTTTGTATGGCTTGTACCCCTCTGGAACCTACAGCACCTTCAGCCAGCAGCATGAGAAGGGCAAAGACTACTTTCAGGACGTCCACTACTTGAAGGAGCATATTACTGACAGCCATGGTTCTGGGCAGCAGAAAAAGTTCTTCCCAAGTGCCCGCTAGAGCTGAACATGATGTGCAGAGGGTATGTTGAGTGGTACCTGCAAATGTCTTTATCTCAATGCTCTAACTAATCTGGTTTCAGATTGGAAAGCTGAATCCCAACAGCACAAGATTCTTTTTAGTCTTTGAATAAAATCTTGTCAAATGATCTTGCTTCAGAATGATTGACTAAGGGAAACAATGTCCTGTGAACACCATCTGGGTTCAAGGTAAATGGCAGGCATCGCCTGTCATATTTGACTCGGACATTCTGCTTTTGGTTTCAAACATGGCTTCTCAAAGCTCTGCATCTTGAGAGGAATTGCTATGGAAGTGTTAAATAGTTGCTCAATTGACTATAGCGATCAGCTACAGCATCCTTTACAGCCATTTCTCTACACCTGTACATGGCAGCCAGACACAGCCCCTTCTATAGGTTGCTGAGTGCATGGTAGCCAACCTGAAGGCTTGCCAAACCAACATTGTGCTTGAAATACTTGGCTGGATACTCCTTAAATATTCTTCTACAGTTGAGCCACAGCCAGTGCTGTCTTCAGCAGTCTTGTCAAATGATGACCTTGCCTAGGGTTGTTTTTTTTTTTTTTTTTCTAAATTTAACAGACTTAACTACTTGTATAGGTGGTTTATTCAAGTTGAAACATTTAACAATTTGTTTCATGTTATGCAAAGACTATTTTCTTGAATATTTTCAAGATGTAACCTCATGTTGCTGGTGGTCTAATGATATGCTAACTGTAGCTCGTATACAACTGTCAAGGCTTCTAAATTTTTCCATCAACTGCCCAAAATCTGAAGTATTTCCAGGCGGGCCTTTATATATTATTGGGGGTTAAAATCACTTTCTTTGTGCCTGCGGTCAAGTTGGGCCCTGAACTTTCTGCCATCAAGTGAATCAACTTTCAGCAGTGACGCTTTACCAGACAGTGACTCCTGTGACCTGACCCTGACCCCGTCATGCAGTGTGCCGACTCAAGGCAGATGGCGGCTGCGCAGATGTTTTTCAACATTCGAATATTAATTTTCACCTTTTTTTTTTTTTTTTTAAAACCTATTCAAATGTAGAATATTCTTTGACAACCCTACCCTGTACCACTCTACTATTGTGCTGTAATAGGCAACTTGTTGCCTTTCCACTCTGTAATGGCAGGTTCTGCAGTTGTGCCAGAACATGCCTATTGATGTTGCATCCTCTGAATGCAATAATAAAGAATTACAGTAGTCAAATCCTGAAGTAACAAATGCCTGGAGCAGTTTTACTGCATCACTGAGACAGGATGTTCCTGATTTTAACAATATTACAAAGGTGAAAGAAGGCAGTCCTAGAAACCTGTTTTATGTGCATTGAATGATAAATTCTGGTAAATAACTCCAAGGTTCCTCACTGGAACTATCTTACCATCCATTTACTTTACTCAATGTATCCAGTTTAGGGTAGTGGAAGCCTTTAGCCCAGTGATACTATTTTTTTCCACAAGAGCCACATTGGCAGAGCAAAATCAAGGGAAGAGCCACTTTTATGACAACATACTAAGTCCCCTTTTGCAAATATGCATTTCTACATATAAAACATCCCACAAAAAAAGAAACAACACAGCCAATACATTTTCAATTAAGACCGCATTTACCTGAATACTGGAATACTTAATACTCAATACTGGAAGCTGGCATGCATGTCCTTGACTTTCTTCATGTTGTATTTGTAGTTTGTTGCAATCATAGTGAGACATTCAAGATGAGCATGGTTTAGTCCTTTTTTTTAAATTAAAAACCGACCCATTGTGCCTGCATCTCGGGCTGGCTAAAGGAGCTAGCGTGCACTGCGGTCAAGTGTGATGGTGGTTTAAGCGGGCTGCGTTGCCAGGTTTAACAGAGCCCCCTTTAGGAAACACCATTAAGCCTTAATAAAAATACTTAATACTGTGCAGTATTCGCTGTATGTTATTTGACAAAATTTGTTATCGTTACCATATTGTTATAAGCTACTATGCGAGTGCGAGCCACCAATTAAAGCTTGAGGAGCCGCATAATGAGTATCTCTGCTTTAGCCTATCCCTGCTGCCAATTGAAAGAGTCAGGGTACACCCTGGACAGCTCTCCAGTCCACTCTGCAAAAGGTCTAATAATTTCCACACTTCCATTCACTGAGACTCTGCTAGAACTGTTTGGAGACCTTTTCTAGAGGGCCGTATCAGAGAGCCTACTGTGGGAGAGTACTTTGAAAGTTTGATTGTGCCAACTATTGCTAGTTTAATAGCAAGTGATCTGAATCGAAGGAGTTAAAAAATATTTTGCAAATTGATCATGTAGCTTTGCACTCGAGGGAATTTGAAAAGGCATCTTCCACATGTGGTAGAAATCAGGAAAACAAAAGCAGGAGATATTTAAGTCTTGTGTAGGATGAAAACCAACATGGGAAGATGTGATGCCATGTTAAGGACCGAGCCTGTATGAAGCACAGTGTCCTAGCCCTCCAGCTGGTGTCCCAGGTGAGATGAACAAAGGCCGCACACACAGGGGGCAAGTCGAGACAGTTGGTTAAGAGGGATGTATGGCTCTGAGGCACACAGAAGACACCAAGTGGTGCCAAGCAGAGGGGCAAGGCTACGTAGCATAGGCTAATGAGTCACATGCAATTAAAGCTTGGAAAAAGCCAGCGAGTGCAGATTTAACTGAAACACCTTCATGGTGCAAGGTCAAGCAGGGCCACTGTATTGAGCTTCAAGTTATTTTGGTCTGGGTTTGTGTAATGCAATTCAACCATGAGGAGAAGGAAACATGTAGTGGTGGAATTTAAAGCAGCAGTATTCAGTTTGCCCTTCAAAAGCAGAGTCAGCCTCAGTGGGTGTGGTGAAGACTCAATCCTCTCTGAAGTGAAAACAAACCTCAAGTTAAAGTATTCAATACACAAACCACATATTATTGGTCAAGTTTATTTTGCCAGAATTCAGCCACATGTTGGAATCTCCATGGAAGTGTCCATGAGAGTCACCTGCAGAAAACAGAAGGGGTCAGTATTGATACAGGAGTCTCAATACTTCAGACACTAGTCCAGCTTTACCTTAGTACAACTTCTGCCCTTTAGACCCAGTCTTGGCATCAACATGGTCAAAAGCATCCTGGGAGTATTTTGCGTACGAACTGGAGTCGCGGGCTCGTTGGTAGCCATTGCTGGACTGGACGATGTGGGATGAAGGGTATACAGTGCGCATCTCAGATGTGTCCTTAGGGACCTGGTTGGAGGTCCAGGCAGACTGTGGGAAAGAACTGTCGATCTTAAAGTTCATTAGGGCAGCAAGGAAACGAGCAAAGTCTGCGTCCTGCGCAGTAAAGCCAGCATTAGACCCAGAGGAGCCGCTGCCGTAGCCAGACCCAGAGGAGCCGCTGCCGTAGCCAGACCCAGAGGAGCCGCTGCCGGAGCCAGACCCAGAGGAGCCGCTGCCGGAGCCAGACCCAGAGGAGCCGCTGCCGGAGCCAGACCCAGAGGAGCCGCTGCCGGAGCCAGACCCAGAGGAGCCGCTGCCGGAGCCAGACCCAGAGGAGCCGCTGCCGGAGCCAGACCCAGAGGAGCCGCTGCCGGAGCCAGACCCAGAGGAGCCGCTGCCGGAGCCAGACCCAGAGGAGACGCCGCCGGAGCCAGACCCAGAGGAGACGCCGCCGTAGCCAGACCCAGAGGAGACGCCGCCGTAGCCAGACCCAAAGGTGTCACTACCAGAGCCAGAGGACCCACTGTTTTGACCTGAGCCCAGAAATTAGTTGAAGCAAAGTATGACAGCATGGTTAGTCATGCTGTCAGTAGCCTCTGTATCACTGCCAATATGTTTAGTAACAATAAACAAAGCTAAAGGAGTATTTGAATTTCAAGTGGGTCATTAAACCTGAAGTCTAATATATTGTAAGATTTGGTGCTGCATGATTAATATAGTTGCAGACCCTCTTCCCTCTCATTCCTACCAACATCATGGGTTGAGCATGTCCAGACTAAACAACTTCCCATGTTGGCTGCCTTTATATAAACTGCACCTAAATGTTGATATACTTGCTTTTCTGGGGGGGATAACATGTTCCAATGCTGAAGAGCAGGACACAAAGCCAGGAAATCCTGTTTGGATTTCAAAAGAAAAGAAAGAAACTTTAGTATATAGGAGAACAAAACCCTAAACCATTAAACATGAAGACTCACCTGAAGAAAACCTTAAACATCATGTTGAACAAGACAAAACAGAAGCAACACAATTCAGATAAAACTGGTCAAAAACAGCAATCTAGTGACTGCTGTTGAGAGAAGATTTGTGCTGTAACTCATCTGAGGCTGCAGCTGACTTTATATTGGTGCTCTACCTGCTCTAATTACACTCATAAACCTCACCTGGGACCCAGTCAGATCGTGCTGCATTCAATTCAGCTCTGAAAATGAACACTTCTGACATTTAAAAAGGTTTGTTGCAACATGTGAGGAATGAACATGGGATGTTTTAAAGAAGGTGAATTACGCTTGGTCAGATACACTGTTAAACATCTGGACCAAAGTCCTGCAGATCACTGTGGGCCCCTAATCTCTGGCTGGGGAGTGTGAGGGGAGTGACAGAGATTTGGTCTGAAGGACTCCAGGTTATAACCTCGGTTCTAATACGTCACAAAGTCGTCACAGCCATGAAATTGGGGTCCAACACATCACTTGTCCACTTCACTAGTGGGAGCTGCTAGTTGGGTTTCAAGGGGAAAAAAGTGAGCTCAGCGTGACATAAGACTGGAGTCTTAGTAAGTTAACCTGCTGAGTTCTGGAAATAACTCTAACATAATGTTGACTCCTTGGCAGGAATAAGGAGCTCTGCAGCTCTCTCATCCAGAGGATCTAGAAGCATGGATGTGTTTGGAACATAGCAGAGGGTGTATTCTTCCTAAAGTCACGCTAACTGCCTTCTGCGCACTCTGAGATGTTTAAAGCTCAGATTAATATCTGAGCTGAGATGTAGAAACGTGAGACAACATGATGCAGAGCTGCTCTTTTATTAAGTGATATGGAGGAGATCTTAGATTTATTTCAGATGAACTTGATTAAACAGGACATAACGGAGGTTAAATGTTTAAAGTAGGGATGGGGCCGATCCGATCCAGTATCGGTATCGGGTTCCGATATCAACGTAATTCAATTATCGGAAATTTCCGATCCACACCCCTAGATTTCCGATCCACACATGGATCTGACACATGCTGAAAAGATTCTCCGCGCACAGTTCTGGTATGCTGCTTTGCTACTGCAAGATGTGGAATGGATTTCCTAAACGGGGCCATCTCAGTGATCACAGTATTGCACAAGCACGCCTCCGTTCAAGAATTCCATGCCATAGTTTGCAACAAGCCAGCAGGCGAACGTTGAGCTGGGAGCTTCAAAGTAAGATGAGGGTTGATCTACTACTGTAGACAACAAAGTATATGCTATATTCTACATGATTTTTTATGAATTTTTATGTTGTAGAGTTGTGAATTTATTTTATCAATGGAGAAATTGAGCAGCCTTGCTTTGTTGTCTACAGTAGTAGATCAACCCTCATCTTACTTTGAAGCTCCCAGCTCCCTGAAGTGACGTCGACGCAGCTTTAGCTGCAGAGAAGCTATCAGGCTTGTGTTGATAATAATAAACTCCTGGACTATGTACAAACTTCCAAATACATCGTTTTGTGAGTACAGCCCATATTTGTACTACTGTAGAAGTTTGGTATCATGTCATGTGAATTTAGTGTGGTAATTTTGGAGATACTGCCAGGGTCCGTTAGCGCTTGTACTAAGCTATTCGGAATAACTCAGTAACTCAGCTGATGTTCAGCCAAGATCAAAAAAACTTCGGGTGGGCTACTTGGCTGGATGTCACGGTTCAAATGAGGATGAATCTACTCCGAACTATCACTTTAAGCATTCACAGCTTGCACAGTCTCGCCTGGAAGACCTGCAGCGTGAAATGCAAGTGGGAACAGTGAGCCACTCTATGTTGTTGCCACTTTAGTGGACGCTCGATACAAGGACAGGTGAGGCATTTTTTGTTGCAATTTAATGAAAATGCTGCTGAATCAAGTGTTAACATATTCCTAACTTTAACGTGAATATTTCTTAATGACATTAACTTAATGTAAACTAAAAGTAATTGGATAATGGGGAAGTGTGTGTGTGTGTGTGTGTGTGTGTGTGTGTGTGTGTGTGTGTGTGCGCGAGTGTTTGCCTGCCTGCATGCCCAGCTGTATAAATTTGAAAGAACAAGACTGTTATCAGAGATATCGGAATAGTATCGGTATCGGCAGATATCCAAATTTAGTTATCGGAATCGGATCGGAAGTGAAAATATGTGTATCGGTGCATCCCTAATTCAAACCCTTCAAAATCATCCTCAAAAATATGTGCTAGCCATAAATCTCCATCAGTTGGGTCAGCACGTTCATCAGCATCAATGATGCGCCATCATCAAAGCCAAGAAACTCCTCAAAATCGCTACCGTCTGAAATGTCTTCCCACTGAAAGTCCTCCATGCTTGGTTCGATGAAACTTAACTTTTTTTTTTTTTTTTCGATGTAACTTAACTTCAAAACAATGACACGAGGAACATGACGACACTCTCACGTGTCTATTATAATGCATTTCATTGGCGCAGAGGTCAATAATTGGTGCAAAACAACCTTATACATGAAAAAAGACGTGTACGCTTTCCCGGCCTTAAAGGTAGAATAACGCAACAGCGCCCCCGGCTTTAAAGGTAGAAATGCGGCAACGCTTTCCCGGCCTCAATGGGTTAAGCAGCTCTCACAGGACTTGAACATATGATCTCCGAGTCCCAAAGCAGTTTATTGACCCTCTGCTTTGTGCTGCTTTCTTGGTACTTTTTACCTGAGACTGATGACCACAGACACTATCTTTTAGTCTTCCAACATGTTTCCTGTGAAGCAGCTTTGCTCATCAACTGTCTCTGGTTTGTTCAGCTGCTGGGTGTTCTGTCTCTGCTCTGTATCCCAATAAAGTCTCAGACTTGTTGGTTTCAAACTTTGAAGACTGAGAAAAATTGAGTGGAACCTGGAAAAGGCTTGAACTCAGTCCCTATGAAAAGAAAATGTTTAGGATTCAACCTTTCAGTGTGTAGTTGATCCATGTAGTTGTCTTATCCACCAGTGACCTCACATTTCCCATGATGATCGAGGGAAGAAATGCTTTAAACTTCCTCCTCCTTTTCCTCCAGTTTGTTCCTGCTCTGCATCCTAGACGTCTCCTCTTCAGCTCATCCAGATTTGGGGTATTTTTCCAGACATTTCTTGGGCTTTTGTGAAGCTCAGTTAGCTGCACCAACAGGTGAACAAATTTCCCGTTGCTACGGTTACGCATCATAACAGATGTGAAAACCTACCAGAGTGACCAGCAGAGGTCCTTCCAGCAGCATCCACACCAGCTCAGAAACATGTTTCAGAAGTCTCTGTTTTCACAGAGGAAATCTGAAGAAGATGCAAAGAATTCTGGGATAATGGTGCTGACCTGGTTCTGTTCCACCTGAACCCAAAACATTTCATCCGGTGCCAAAAGCTTCCATCCAATATGTATCATCAATCTACATTTCTAAATAACTAAAGCTGACACATGAGTTTATTATTTTTTTTTTTAACTAGAATTATATTATGGTGGAATTCTGCAGTTAAAGAAAGAGGAAACCCTCCATTTAACCAGGAGTTACAGCAGATTAAATCTATAAGTTAGTGTAAATATAAATATATATGGCGAAAAACACTAACTTCATGGTGGCACTGGAGGAAACTCAGGTATTCTGCAGAAGCACAGGAGTTCATCCCCTTCAGATCATGAATATCTGACGTTGATTCCTGCTTTTAAAAGAATCAATGAGAAATCCCACCAGTGAGACGACACTGCCACCAGGAGGTCAGATTGGAACATTACACTATTGTTTGGATCCAGCACTGTGTTCTTCAACAACCTTCAGTTTTACAGATCATTACGGAGGTGGAAAAAGTAAACACAAACTACTGAAAAACACTGAAGCACAGAAGCAGCACTCAGTGTGCTTTGGGAGCAGGAACCCCAGAAAGACTTCTGGGGACTGAGGGGATTTTCCTCATTTTTACGTCCCTTCATTCATTTGCCTTTTTGAAGCGCTTGTTATTACTTCTTTGAATTAGCTGATGTGACAATTCTTCATGCTGCTTCCTGCTTTTGATTAGTTTCAGGTGTAGTCTGAGTAAGAGGAGAGAATATTGCAAAACAAGAAACTGCAGCACTGATCAGACACGGCTGGACCTCAACAGGAAACACTCCCTGAGAACCAGATCTAACGTGTGACTTCCACTGTGAGTCAGCTCAGTTACAAACTGGGTTTAACTTCTGAGGTTGGTCTCTGACTGAGGGACTGTCTCTGTCCCGCTAACAGCCCCCCCGGCTGGCTCGCCATGTTTCGCCACATATACACAACATGACGGGGTTCATTCGGGGAGGTGACTTCACTGATGACCATCTGCATACAGGAAGACAGTCCTGCGTAACATTCAGTCGCTACAGCGACTGTCTTGCATTTCTGGTGGCTACTTCCTGTTCAGCCAGGACCGTAGCGCCAGTCGCTAACACACAAAAGTCACTGCTGATCACATCTTTAGGCCAAAGTGGGATTTGTCAGTGAGATTCTCTCACTGTGAGCGGCAGAAAGCGCTTTCTAAGAAACTCTTAAAGGGACACTCCACCCATTTGCATTAGGCTTTGCATTGTTAGAAACCCAGTCATACTTTTGAATGGTCATGCAACCCTCTCTGATTTCCCCCTGAGACGGGAGAAATCCGTATTCACCTCTTTACACTTCCTCCTACAATGACGCAAAAATCGGCATTTTGCGTCATTGTAGGAGGAAGTGTAAGAGGGGTGGATTTCTGTAGAAACTACAAGCGCTAGTTCCCACCCTTCAACACCGCCCATAGGGGGGTTGGACCTAATGTGCTAACAGACCTATCACAGATCAGTGCCAGTGCTTTAGACTGGCAGAGAGCTGCAGCTAACTATATATATAGATATATATATATATCTATATATATATATAGATATAGGTATATATAATTGTCATGAGATCCACACTCCTTACCAGTTGGTGGCGGTAATGCTGCTTTAAGTTGTTTGCCAACCGCCAATAAAAAAAACGAAATAGAGAGAGAGAGCGAGCTGCAGCCTGCAGCTAACACGGAGGACTGGAGAAGATATGGCTCGAGCTGGGGCGAATTGGTGGCGCCCTGGAGACCTACTTTAGAATACCTAAAGTCAACTGGAAACGACAGCCAAAGCCTACAGGGCCAAATGGACGTCTTTCTGTAAAGTAAGTTTGTTTTCTTTGTTACTATGTCAAGGAGTACTCTTGCTAACACGCTAACGTGGCATGTTCATTGCACAAATAGCTTGCAGAACTATGCAAGCTACTGTGGCACGCTAGGCTCAAATGCCATCACTCACTTTGTGATCAATGTTTTGTCTAGACAATTTCGTCTAACAGCCTACCGGCACTTTCTTGAGTGTGTCCTGCAAGGAGAGAGATTGGGCAGAGGGCGTCGTGTCGTGCAGGCTATCCGCCAGAACTACCCAGCTCCAGACGGCCAGTACTGCGGGCAAGTGGAGGACGCTCAGGAGAAGCTATAGTTTCCTTGTTTTATATTCATTCAACAGTTGTATTGTTTGTATAGTTATTTAATTAAATGGTTAAAATGTACGTTGTTGTGGTTCTTTCTTAGTAATGTTGCTCCAAGTGTATTCGAGTTATTGAACGACCAACATTTCAGAACGGGAACTACCTAGCTACTGTTACCTCAGATGACAAAACGACAGAATTGTGATCATAGCCTACCTATAATTACTATAAATTATGAAGCATTACAAGTATACATTGCATTATAAGTTTGTTGCAAATCAGTTACCTCCTTCCAAGTTTATGATGCTATTCTAAACTTTGTTGAAGGCAGACAGGAGAGAAGGAGTGACATTTTGTTTTTTAATCACAAAATAAGAATTGTCATGAACATAAAGACACACAAACAACATTATCCACACTATAAAAAAAAGAGGTATTGAGTATACAGTAAGGTGCTCGATGGAAGTGCAAACAGGTAAGGCAGTGACATGATTT
Organism: Odontesthes bonariensis; assembly: GCF_027942865.1. Taxonomy (NCBI): domain Eukaryota; kingdom Metazoa; phylum Chordata; class Actinopteri; order Atheriniformes; family Atherinopsidae; genus Odontesthes; species Odontesthes bonariensis. The sequence goes on from NC_134516.1 coordinate 30,950,789, forward strand.
CCAGGTAGCGTAGAGTCAAGTGGAGCTCGTACACTCTCGGGGGATTGGCCTGCGGATCTTGAGCATTGCAATGCATTATGGGGATTGTTGTCTTTAATCCACAAGCACAAAAAAGTCATTTTCTGCCCTTTCTCGGTCAAGAAGGTACCAAATTAGAAATTTATGCTACTATTCTACTACATATATGGCCCACTTTCAATACATATTCATGTCTCCACTGGTGGAATGTTACTTTAAGGACATAATAGCTGTGGGGACGTAGTTACCACAAGAACACAATACAACTCCAAGTCTGTGCTGAACATTTTCCACTGAAATGCTCAGGGTACGCCAAACACAGTCAGCTTAAAACTAAAGGGAACAAAAACAGCCTGAAGCAGGTTTAAATGATCAGCGTTTGAGTTTGTAGATACAATCCTATAAAGTATAAGGGTGTCGTGTGCACACTCTGCCACCGGGTGTTCTGGGTAAGTTGTGTAGCCGTCGGGGCAGAAGAAGAAGAAGAGTAAAACAACGTGAGCAGCGCGACTGAGAGCATCTGAGATTACAGCAGAATGTCTGTTTGGTAAATCTGCTCAGTACCTGATTGTGTGAGTAACTGAGCAGTTGTAGAAGCAACAAACAGATCAGTTCAGTTTTCTCGTGTTAAACAGTTCAATTCAAAGTAGCGTTACCCTGCTTAGCTGCCTTTTCCCCATGACGTTTGGACTAAAATGCGTTCACACGTCTGATTCCAACACAACAGACATTTGAAAGAGTTTCACAGCTTGAAGTTGAGCCTCGTGCCCTTTTAGTGTTGGAACAGCCTTAACTTTCAGCTTCAGCCATGAGCATCATACAGCTGTCTGGAAAGTACAGGGAACAACTCCAAACCTTTTTCAGACTGCGTTAAAGATTTCTGGGTCTTTGGGGAAGATGATTAGGGTCAACTTTCCCTCGTAACCAAACACACATTTTCTTCAAAAATATCTGTGTAGCAAGAACATGAGAAGCATGAGAAAAGTTAACATCTGACCTTTAATGAAATGCAGAACAATGAAACACAGACGAGTGTAAAGCTCGACTTCACATCAAACTGAAATGATATATTGCTTCTTCAGATGTTTACATAAATACCCACAGCTGGTGCAAAGCTACTTTGTGGATCTTAACTTGAAACAAAACAAATATGTTCCGTATAACAGAATAAACATGTTTCTACTTTCAAACAGACTGCATTTTGTTCTGTCCATCAACTCACAATTGATGCCATGTTTGTCTTGAACGTCGGGAGATCCGTCCCCAGTTAAAGCAATCCCAACAAATTATAAAGCACTTTCAATGGTTCTTCAAACATGTTCTCCCCACAGAACATTCAGAACTAAAGTCCTGACAAGAGAAGGTGGTAATCCACAAAGAAGATTTTTAATCTGAACAAAGGCAAGGCTTCTAATTGGTAGTTCCTGTTGCTGCTCCCAGGTGAATGTTTGCTTATCGGCCGTAAAAATTGTTGGTGATTTAAACCAATCATTTCTCTGCAGTGTGACTAAGTTGGTGTCTCTTTAGACTACCTAATTGAGTGAAAGCTGCCCCACACTGACCACAGATGAAAGGTTTCTGTCCTGAGTGACTATGTTGGTGTCTCTTTAGATAAGATAATGTAGTGAAAGCTGCCCCGCACTGACCACAGATGAAAGGTTTCTCTCCTGAGTGAATATGTTGGTGTCTCTTTAGACTACCTAATTCAGTGAAAGCTGCCCCACACTGAATACAGCTGAAAGGCTTCTCTCCTGTGTGAATACGTTGGTGTTTCTTTAGACTACCTAATTCAGTGAAAGCTGCCCCACACTGACCACAGCTGTATGGCTTCTCTCCTGTGTGAATACGTTGGTGTGTCTTTAGATGAGATAATTGAGTGAAAGCTGCCCCACACTGACCACAGCTGTATGGCTTCTCTCCTGTGTGAATACGTTGGTGTGTCTGTAGATGAGATAATCTAGTGAAAGCTGCCCCACACTGACCACAGCTGTATGGCTTCTCTCCTGTATGAATACGTTGGTGTTTCTTTAGACTACCTAATTCAGTGAAAGCTGCTCCACACTGGCCACAGATGAAAGGCTTCTCTCCTGTGTGAATACGTTGGTGTGTGTTTAGATGAGATAATCTAGTGAAAGCTGCCCCACACTGACCACAGCTGTATGACTTCTGTCCTGAGTGAATACGTTGGTGTTTCTTTAGATTACCTAATTGAGTGAAAGCTGCCCCACACTGACCACAGCTGTATGGCTTCTCTCCTGTGTGAATACGTTGGTGTGTCTTTAGATGATCTAATCTAGTGAAAGCTGCCCCACACTGACCACAGCTGAAAGGCTTCTCTCCTGTGTGAATACGTTGGTGTGTCTTTAGACTACCTAATGCAGTGAAAGCTGCCCCACACTGGTCACAGCTGTATGGCTTCTCTCCAGTATGAATTATCTGATGATACCTCAGATTTGATCGTTTGATAACTTTCCCACAGTCCTTACAGCAGTGCCATCTGGATCCCTCTTGGGCTCTACATTTCTGCAATGACAGAGAGGAAGAAGACTTAGATCCTTTTGAAGTTCACGCAAAATATTTCTTTAAGCTAACCTACGCTAACCAACATATTCTAACTGGACCGACCGAGCCACACAGGTCTCAATATCTCAGATCAAACGTGAACGCTGAGGGTGCGTTTATAAGTGCCCTCAGCTATCCGCACTGTGCTCTGATGTGTTCTGCACACGTTCAGCTTTTTAAGCAGTAAACTCTTGCTTTTTGCTCTTTCACTAATTCTTTTTGTCATGCTGAAACTCTGAAGAAGATAGATAGATAGATAGATAGATAGAATTTGGGAAATTGTTTTGGATGGAAGGAACCAGTCTAGTCCAAGTTGTTCACTTAAACACCATGTAGAGGTTGGGCTGAAAACGGTTGATGACCGCTGGTTTAAAGGAATAAAAGTAACAGTGGTGGTAATACATGACATTCTTTACACTAACCCTCTGTTCCAGCTTACAACTCAGAGGTCTGCAGCCATTCAGCTCAACAGCCATCAGGGAAACACAGTCCGTTTTAACTCAACCTGTTTCTCTTTGTTAAAACAACTCTACAAACCTGTAATCTAACCATTAAAGACCCAGAATATTACCACCACCAGGTTCAATTCATGTAACCCAGAGATTTTAAACACAAATAATGAAGATTAGCTCCTGAACCTCTAAAATCTGCAGACTGAGAGCCAGAAAACGTCCCACCACAACAGTCTGCCCACTGATTTTCTTCCAGCAGATCATTCAGCCTGCAGCACATGTTGAGTCTAAGCACATCTGGATCTGCAGCTCAGAGAGAGGAGATGAAACCAGGAAACACTTTGCTGTTTTTAACCAGGAAAAACACAAACTGAGCAAATGGAACATTTATTAACCCCTTAACGTTTTTATGTTAAGCCGGCGGGACGTTGCATACTTCAGCGCAAAATCCGGGGTTTTCCTCAGCCCGCCATTATATGTACCATACCGTTGGAAAGCTAAGGGTCTTGTGATTCCAATGATGTATCCAGGATACAATCAGAACTGTGGACGCAGTTAACACTTCGCAACAAAAAAAAAAAAAGTGTCAAAGTCTCCTATAAAGCCTCACAGTATTCTAAGAAAAGATACAATTCCAATAAAAACAGTCCTGTCAAGTTGGCAAGGGTCCAATTAATGTATTCCAGTAAAATAGTTAGTCTACAACTAGTATTTCACCCACAAAGACATAAAGTCTGCGGCGGCTAACTTTCAGAATTTCTGTCAGAAGCATATTTTTTAGCCTACAGGGCAGTGGAAGGAAATGGTAAGGTTTGCTTACCTATTGTTCCTGTTGTGGTTAGAAGCAAGGCTAGCAGCATCAGTTCTGTCACGTACACATTACTCGATCCAGGAGCCAACACCAGTTTAGTGTCGGAAGAACTCACCAAGAAACTCAAGGTTAAGGGCAAGCCTGCCAGGTTAGACCTTGATACAGTAGGAGGCAGTCGAGAAGGAATATTTACTCGAAGTGTGGACCTTGAGATAGACTCACTGCACAATGGCAGCATGTACACGCTTAATGGTGTGAGAACACTAAATAAGTTAAACATAGGACTTATCCGTCTAGCTACACCTGATGAGACGGCCAGATGGGATCACTTAGTGGACATCCCTATTCCCAGTGTCAACTCCAAAGATGTGCACCTTGTTATTGGACAAGATGCACCACGTCTTCTGAGAGCTGAAGAATATCGTGTAGGAGGAGATAATGACCCATATGCTACCAGAACGGTGCTTGGCTGGGCCATAAATGGACCAATTGATTACAAGGAAAGAAGGAAGGCCAGCGCCTACTTCCTCAAGTCCGATCATAGCCTGCAAACTCAGGTGGAAAGGTTTTGGAAACTTGATGACCTCACACACAAGAACAATCTATCAATCAATGACCACAAAGTAATTAAACTGTAGGAAAATTCATTCACCAAGGAAGGCTCACACTATAGCTTAGACATACCTTTCAAAAAGGAAACCGTGACATTACCAAAAAACATCAACTTAGCAACACAGACTACGATTACTGGAACGCAAACTAAGAAAGAACGAATGTGGAGGCGATGAAGTCGACCATCGACGAAGGTTATGCAGAAGAGGTCTCAGCTTCGTCACTTGACCGCAGCGATAGCAAAGATCTGGTACCTCCCACATCACCCAGTGACTCATCCCCGCAAGCCTGGAAAGGTACGTGTCGTCTTTGATTGTGCAGCTAAGCAATGTTCCCTCTGAGCTGCTCGCACAGTCTCAGCGTACAAGAAAATCTATGCAGCGCATAAAATAAAATTCACCATAAACGTATTAATTCATATCTAATTCTAGACCTAATTAATTAGACCTGAATTAGAATAATGTGTTTTTCTGTACCATTTTTTAATATAACGCAGTGAGTGACAGGTGTTCAGCCAATGATACGATAGGCTTACTTACGCTATGCAGCCAATCAGAGCATTGATAGTGCTTGCATATGTGCCCTGCCCATACGCGCCGGGCAGGTTAGCTAGCTAACAGTGAGACGCAACCCCTTATCATGGCAAAACGAACGGGCAGCGCCAGCAACACATCCACTCACCAAGCCAAAGTAAAAAAGAAATGCGGTTCTTTTAGGATGGAATGGCTGTCTGAGTATGTGCAAACAGAAGAACAAGCTGTGAAACTGGGTCAAAGTTTTTCTTTTTCGAGTGAGAAAGGTCTACTCTGCAAAACCAGGCTGCAAGCATGACTCTCACCAGTGGTTGCGCTAGACTTTTTCACTGTCCGTCATCTTGACGGACAGGGTCGTAAAAATTCCGTCATTGTCCATTATTATCCATCATTTTATTTTAAATGGTAATATACAGGCTATATCCTAATGCTTATATTTAATAACTCGTGTTTTATTGACTTATTTTCATTTAAAAAATAATTCACCGAACAAGTGTGTATTATCTAATATTTTTTTTATTGATGCATTTCTTCAGAGATTGACGTTCGGTCACTTTTGAACTCGTTTTTTTCGCTGCTAAAAACATTGCGGCTGTTGGGCATATGAACATGTTATTTTATAACGGAGTCGAACGAAGAAAATTGTAGTGAAAATACGAACAGTCCACTTAGAACAATTGAAGTGATATATGAACAGTCCACTTAGAATGGTTGCAGTGGTAATCTGTAATTGACCTGTTGTAGCTCAAACCTTCCTTCTGGCCCGCATTGATTTGAATAGGGAGCTCGCTTGTGTGAAATCGAACGCATCAATTGAGACTGCTGCCGAGGCGATTGTCATTAAATTTTGCGCCCTTGCCTCCGACAGGCGACTTCTCATTGAGGTTTTAATTTTATTCTGAAGGCTGAACCCACGCTCAGCTGCGACGCTGGAGACTGGAATGACCAGCGCCACTTCAGCCAAAGCTCTGAAGTCGGGAAACATGTCTCCCAATGAAACGATAAGAAGCCGGCAAGAGCCTCTGAACGTGGGATTTCCCGACCCTTTCATTTTAAGGTAGAAATGTTACAGACGGGCGGCTATCAGAACACCCTCGCGCAGCTGGCTAATGTATCGGCCCACTGAACACCAAAGCTGCGGCTCAGATTGAAAGTTGGTGACGGCAATGAAACTTATGTAGAGTAAGAAAAATGTCATAATTTGCCTATGATTTCAATTGTGTGTTTTATTGTTATTTTTTTATTATTGGCAATGGTAATGGTCAAATCCGTCAAAATGACGGACGGCCTTCAATTTTTTCCGTCATAGCTGAAAAAAATCCGTCAATGACGGACAATTGTCGGTTAACGCGACCTCTGACTCTCACATATAACATACTACACATCTCATGAACAACAAGATTTTTGTCTTTTTCATTTTAAGTGGGCCAAATCGCTTATATTAAAAGTAAACTAATGAAAATTGCTGCTGTGATTTGATTATTTTAATAAGCCATGTAACTTGCTATGATCCAGGGTTTTGAACAGGTGTGATACAGGTGTGTGGCCACAGCGTGCACATCTGATGCTGCTCACAGTGCTCCTCAGTGTGCTCAAGGAGCTGGTGTGTTTGCCCAGACACGTGAAAAAATAGAGGGAAGGCAGCTAAGTATGATGGAGTATCCCTCAATGACGTCCACTATTTTTGCCTCCCTTCATATCAATGCGAACAGCCACCTAGCGATAGCTGCAGCTGTTACGGTGTTTGCTGCTTGGAAGCAGGGGAGTGCTCGGGCTGCACTTCGGTCTGCACGGTTTACACAGCAGGCAGTGATACGAAGGGAGAGAAAATAGGGCCAAGCGATGTGAGCTCTGACTTTTTCTGGAGGGAGGGTTTTGTGATGCAAATGTATTACTCTTTTGAACGCATATTGTTTTGAGAAGCAAAACGCTTTATTTTCGGGACCCTAGCCAACTAGCCGGACTACTTTCATCAACACCAAAACGAGGCTGGAACTCTGCTCACAGCACGCAGCAGGGGGTAAGAACATGTTCATAAATGATGTTGCTGATATGGGATGTCATACAGCTTCATGTCAAAAGAGGCGAACTATCCCTTTAACTTTGATGTGAATCTTTGTTTGTTCTTTAGTTTTTTGTCATGATGTATTGTCTGTATGTTTTTATGATACCTGCCTGAGGACAACGGATGAAATTTAGCAACTGTGCTAACTCCGGCATTTTTACATGGATGCTTTGCTGATATGTTGATTAATGTGCAGTGTCCTAACCAAATAAATAAGAAATAAAATAAAAACCTCCTCCACACTGACCTGAGGCCCGGTGGACCCAGAGGATGAGCCGGCTCTGTTCCTGGTGGAGGGGTTCTGATCCTGGTTAAGCTCCTGGTTCAGCTCCTGCTTCAGCTCCTGCTTCAGCTCCTGCTTCAGGTCCTGGTTCAGGTCCTGGTTCAGGTCCTGGTTCGGCTCCAGGATCGGCTCCAGGTTCGGCTCCAGGTTCGGCTCCAGGTTCTGCTCCTGGTTCTGCTCCTGGTTCAGCTCCTGGTTCAGCTCCTGGTTCAGCTCCTGGTTCAGCTCCTGGTTCTGCTCCTGGTTCTGCTCCAGGTTCAGCTCCTGGTTCTGCTCCTGCTTCAGCTCCTGCTTCAGCTCCTGCTTCAGCTCCTGGTTCAGCTCCTGGTTCGGCTCCTGGTTCGGCTCCAGGTTCAGCTCCTGGTTCAGCTCCTGGTTCTGCTCCTGGTTCTGCTCCTGGTTCTGCTCCTGGTTCTGTTCCATTCTGGTCCGACTGATGGACTCTGCAACTGTCAGCACATACGATAAGATCCAGCTGTGGCGTGCAGCGTGTTAAACCACACCCACTTTTCTTCTTCTCTTGATAACCTTTCTGCACAGTTTTTAACCATCCAGTCACATTCCATTAAACTCATTACTGTGCTTTTTATTTAAATCCCTGTGGACTTTAAAATGCTTCTTTAAAGACCCACTAAGGTCACAGTTCAAAATATTTGTAGCTTTTTGATCAAATTCAGAAAGAAAATGTAATAATAACTCTGTAGACCGACACCCACTGTGTGCAATATCCCATAAATCTCATCTGAGTCAGTGGAACACCATCAACTTAAATCATTCTACTACATTAAGACAATGATCCTGTTTGAGGAAAGGGTCCCAATATCATCCCAAAGACTGAGGTTCAGATTCTCTCCGTTTCTAAACCAGTTCTCATTTCCAGAACCTTTTTATCATGTGCTCAGTCCTTGTTGATTCGTGGATAACAGAAAATATTGGATATGTAAAGGAAAGTGAATAATGGAGCTTTCATGAGACACTTCTGAAGAGGACAGTCAGACTGTCTTTTAATGGGCTTCTGAGTGTAAATCTGAGAAATCACACACTGATACTGAGGAGAACTGGATTTCTACTGCTCCTGTGATACTTTCCTGGATCACCCACAAGTCTTTATAATAATGCTATGACTCCTCTTCACACAACTTAAACTCTTCATGTCATTAAAGGATTTATATTGAGCATAATTAAGTCCCATTTTAAGATCTAATCATGAAATATGGCATATTGTGGACGTTAAACACATCAAATCACATGTTTTGGCTGCTCACTTCTATCACAAAGCCAAATGATGCTCAGATAAGTCTGGAAAGAACCATTCTACATTTGACATTGATCATCAAACTTTTTAAATCACAAAAGATTTCAGCAAAACTACAGAAAGAAGTTAAGAAAACTGCAGCTTTAGTGGACAATGTGACAGGATGGTCAAAAAGTGCCCCAAAAGGTTAGAAAAGAGGAAGAAAAGGGCCCAGAAGTATGTTTCACACACAGCTAAAAGGATAAAGCTCCATTTTATTTGGCCATCTGGCCGGCTTATTGAAATCTATAGCTGAGGTTGTGTTTCTGGGATGGTTTAACGCTTTAACGGTTAGCGTTAGCGTTAGCATTAGCAGGCCGGGCTAACTGTGAATAGCAGCCAGGTTATCTGAACTTTTTACTCTCTGCTGCATGTTCTGACTGCCCGTGTCCAGGAGCAGGAATCAAACCAATGACACAGAGCACTTTGAAGACATCTCTGCTAACGTCTGACTGCTAAATTCATTCTTTTTTGGACTCACCTGCATGCAGCTTTCTGTTGCTATGCTACCAGATGTTCCGAGATGAGCCGAGATGAGCCGAGGCTTCGCAGTGTGTGTTGGGTAATGGGCCGTTTCTCAATGTGCCTATTTGTCTGTAGTGATGTTTCCAACAGGGTCTTGACTCTGAAGAGCGTGTCCAGTACCTTCGGATGTATTTTGTGAAGCTTGTACCGAGGCGCGTGTCGATGACTATATGGTGACGTCAGAGGCCTTTCGAACCGGCCGTACCATGTGACCGGTTTAGGAGGGTTTTTTTCAATAAAATGCATTGTTCTATGTAAATGTACAAAAAGCATGGCATACAAAACATTGTACAGATATCTGTAGTGTTGAGCTGACTGTAGAAATATCAACATAATCAACATGTTATCCTGTGTATGATTAAATTGAAAAATGAAGAAACAATACATTATACATTTAAAGCGGCACTTGGTAATATGGGGTTTGTTTACCATGCAATACACATCCCAAAGCTGTAGGGGGAGCTCCGTAGAAAATAGGCGACAGTCTAGCCAGACTGTCGTAAACCCACCAGAGGCAATTTACGGTTTATTTTTAAGACACTGGCAGAGAGTTGGAGAAGTAGAGATGCTTAACTCGAATCTTTTGGGCAATCCGGGCTGATTGGATCATTTCGAGGAGGGGATTCGAGTTATACGGACCACTTGAATCACTTATTAAAAAAACAAACAAAAAAAAACAAAAAACCTTTCTGCCGTTTAGTGGCTATGCGCCTCGCCTTTTTTTTGTCCCATTTATCAATTCATTTTGATAAATCAAAGAGCAGCCTACGGCTACAAGTTCATTCATTTATTTTATTATTATTTTTGTCAAGTAATAATTCAATGCCATTTAATCTGAAAGCCAGACAGCTAGTGTGTGCATTTACACAGCGACAAATGTGGTAGCATTAGGTGAGGCAATGCTGAGTTTAGACCTACAAGTAAACAACATGGAATGATCTTGCCCTCCCTATATCACTAAATGATTATTTTTCAACGACTGTACAAGATGCATGAAGCCACGCTAACCGAGCCTGTAGCTGCCTGTAGCTGCCGACTGTAGCTGCCGACTGGGCGCTCGCTCGTCAACGAGACAGAATCGAAACTTAAAAAGCTCCGAGGCATGGATTCGCTACTTGCCCGTCTGACCGCTGAATCGCTGGCTCTGGGTGACTCAGCGGTCAGACGGGCAAGTAGCGGTGGTTCAAAGCTTATTACAACTCTAGAAGCTAACCGCATTCAATTTAGCCGTCGACAGCTAATGGAGAGGGGGTGTGTCTATCAGGCTACCTGGCTCGGCTCAGAGCCCTTTACGACCTGCCGTGAAGCAGTAGTTCTCGGCTCTCGTGTGTTGCGAGACTTCCAGAGATAAACAAAGCGGCGCCACAGGCAAAGTTGCAAGCGCTGTTTCGGGCTAGGACCACCAGATGGAGATGGAAATGACACCGTTTTCATCAGAACGGGTCAGCCAAGCAAACTGATGATTGCCGAGTAATTTTATGACCATGAAAAAGTTGCATAGTTCCGCTTTAAAATAAAACACAATAGACAGAAACTATTTATCAGAAAAATTATATCTATATATATATATGTAAATATATATATATAGATACTAATGGATTGTATATTTAATTACTTTGAAGATATCATAAAGACGGAACAGGATGAGACCAAGAGGCTTCAGTTGAAGATGGTGTCATAAGTCTCCCTCTAAGAATCTCTGGGGAAAACAGTGAGAACGATGGGCCTCATGCAAGAACATTTTCGTATTTTTATTCTAAATTTCTCTCACTTTTTTCGTAAGAAGGTCTCGTACGAACACGCCACGTCAGATTCAACAAACGCTCTTAACTTCGGAAAAAGTGTGTAAACGACCTGCGTAAATGATGAATCCCACGTGTGCGTATATAATTGCACGTGCACGAGGATAGTAAATTTGCATACTCCACGCCCAAAATGATACCATATAAGGCTGTGTTGAGTCATGAGAATGCGGGTTCTGAGATTGAAGTTCTGCTTTCAGAGATCCAAAAAGGAAAATCTGTCATTTTAGCAGTGTCAGCAGTGGAATTACGGGATCTGTTAAAGCGAAGAAATGGGAAGCAATTACGAGTGCTGTTTATTGTCACCCGTAGTTCGTAATGTCACCGAAATAAAAAATAAATGTTTTGATATGAAAATGGCTTAAAAAAAAAGTCTCGCTCTGGCCAGGCGCTCGATGACTGCAACTAAAGCCGTGCAATCAGTTGTTGCCTCATCATGATGGCTCTTTGATGGGGTGGTCCATGAGGGGGGTCTTCTGGCACCACGCCTTCTGGTCTGCCTGGGCTGGTTCAGGTAGCAAGAGACCCTCGTTCATGGCAATATTGTGCAAATCTGGCATGTCTACCCTGGGCTATAGAGCAGTTTGCCCTCCGCTGTATGGAGACACACCCACCTGGCCTTCAGCAGTGCGCTCCACGACAGCACGGCTGTTTTGATGCGTATATGTGTCTCGTGCTCCAATTATGATTGGCAGTCCAGCCACGGCATGAAAGTCCCTCTTAATTTGTTCTTGTTGGACAGCGGTGTATGGGAATCTGATGTACCATGGGTGATAAACTGATGAGAGCTTTGATGACCAAGGGGAGCGCACAACTCACAGAGGACTGGGGCACCCCCGATCTGTCTCCAATCTCCCTCTGAAAGGTTCCAGTGGCCAAACACCCAAAGATGGTGAGGACCTGGACGTGTGGTGGAATTTGGTTTGATCGGCGTGTTTTTCTCTGGAGTTGTGGCTCTAGCAAGCTGCATATTTACAGCAGCACAGTCCTTGGCAATCTAAATAGCGATGTCAGCCATTCGTCTGTCTCCACACGGTCTCTTCAAAGAGTCTGACGCACTAAGGCATCCGAAAGTAGAAAATCAGCCGCTAGTTACACTTCCCATTAACCTTGTTATATACAGAGTCAAATTAACCTTCAATTAGTGCATAATTTAAGTCAAACTAAATAATGTCAGCCTCATTATGGGGTATAATGTATATATTTATTTACGTTTGCTTCAAAGTAATTAAATATACAATCCATTAGTCAAGCAAACGTGATTTGAATAACAGTGGACTATTTTACGAAACTCCTACGACAGGTCAGGATCACTCGTGAATTCTGTTCGTACCTGAAAGAAAACGTAAAATACGAAAAGATTGGTGAATGCGCAAATTCTCTTAAATCACTCGTACGGACGATTTAAGAACAAATCTGTGCGTACGAACGGTTCTTGCATGAGGCCCAATAAATATGTAGTTCCACCATCCTGTCCTCACACCACACTGCTAAGATTCAAATAAATGTCAGTCTGCTGTAGTTCCCCTACAATCCAGCAGAGGGTGCTGTGACTAAGAGGCGCTGAATAAGTGGAATCTGTGAGATGCAGTTTTACCTAAAAAGCAGATGATGTTCTGGTAGAAGAGACATTTCCATCTTACTAACATGGCTGCGGGTGATAAAGTCAGAGGGTGGGACATGGTGGAAGATGGTTGTTCTGGGAACTACCAAGAAGCTGAAGATGTAAAAATCTACTTTTATGGAGGAGACTAAGAATGACAAAGAGTTGTGTTCCTGAAAGTGAGTTTTCAGTGATTCAGACCTGATCCCACTCACTGGTGATTGATGGAAATGATCAACATGACCATCTAACCCAACTCCAGCAGAGTCTGGGTCCTCTTTGACATGAGAGCTAACATCATCACAGTGTGAACAAAAAACAATCAGCCAATCAGCTCAGAGAACAATCTACTCAGTATTTAAACATGTGGGCTGAAAAACACTGTGGGGAACAACTCTGAGACACCTTCTGATTCACATGAGAAGACATTTTAGTTGTTATTTTATTTCATTCAACAGAAACAAAACAATTCAAACATCTCCAGCTTCAGAGTTTTTTTTCTGTTCATTTACAGCCACTGAATAAAGCTCACTTTCACTTTAATCTTCTTTGTTATTGTTTTTGAATGGGCTCCGGATGGATGAATTGGACTACTATTGAATGAAATGGATTATGATAACAATGAATTGGACTGTATTATTGAAGTGCCTTGAGATGACATTTGTTGTGATTTGGAGCTTTATAGATAAAATGAAGTGCAGTGAATTATTCTGAGGAGCAGTTTATGTAGGTGAGCCACAGCTAAAGCGGAACAAGTCAAATATTCTCTCTGCCTTCTGCTTCTGCACAAGAGAAACAGCAAAGAAAGCAGAGTGCTGCTGAGATAACAGCAGCTGAGTCCAGAACTCATTAATACAACATGAATAACAGGAAAGTCTCTGAGGACACTAAACAGCTTTGGCTTGTTGTCAGATTCTGATCAATTCATGAAGCTAAACTGGTGGTTTGGTGCAGCAAACTGGTCCCAGCAGCTGCACATCAGTGGTTGGACTGGTGGACTACCTCAGTGAAGAGTAGAGGACATCTGGCTCTGCTGGAGACTCTGAAAACAAACACACACAGTTCCAGCTGCAGGAAACACAACTCCAGGAGAAAGGATTGAGCTGATTATCTCTGGGACGTTCAGTCAGTCCTGGGAACCTCATCAGTTAAAGTTTCCACTTTTAACTCTGCTTGTATTCTGCAAAGTGCTTTAAAGTGTAGTGGGGGAAAGTGTCTAAGGGTGTTGGTGTAAATGTGTTCAACCCTCCTAAGCCACTATACTGCAGGTAAGTGTCCAGAACAAACAGAACGACAGAGAGATGCGTCTATAAATAAATTACAATTTTTATTAACAATAACGATTTCGGACACAATAGACTAAAAATAGCATCAGAGTTTGTAGACAGTCTATCAACATTAGAGCCAGTAACTCTTCAGGCCAATCTTAGATTTCAGAATGATGCATTTAGGACCTAAAACACCACATATCCACAGAGCTACTTAAATATGGCACCAAGTTCACGGCTCACACTACACATAGATGAGGTGCTTAAACAGTTCAAGTCACAGCAAAAAAAGGTGCCCAGATGTTTGCCTGGTCTAAAACGGCTGTCTCAGGAAGAGGTTGCTCAATTCCAAATAAAAGAAAGGATTATGCCCTCTAACTATACAAATGTATTAAAAACGAATAAACAAATAAAGAAACGCAGAGAACAAAGGCCCGCCCTAACATGCCTAACAGTCCTGTCTAATGAACAATGCCTTTGTCAGTGTAGTGGACCTATATGTCTTAAACACAACCCAGGTAGTCAACCTGTAAGCACCTCTTTAGCTCCTCCCCATGCTGTATATAAAGCCTCAAAATGGCTGCCTTCAGCCTCTTGCTGAGCTTGTGTTGTGACCTAATTCAGGTGGTTCACTTGCTGCTGTGCGCTGTCTTTATTAGTTTGTTTGTACTGTTCTGCTGTGCAGTGTTTGGTTGGTTCTACTTTTGTTTTGCTTGTGTAGTTCTTTGTCTTTTAGTGTGATTATTGATTTGATTATTAGGTTTGTTAACCTTTCCTTTGTTTGAGTTTCAGTGTGGGCTGGGGGTCATCAGGTGGGAGGCTCGGCACTGTGGTGAGGACCTCACTTCTGTTTTTGCATGCAAGTACACTGGGGCACTTTTAGCGTGTTTGTGGTGGCTTTTCAATTGTAGTGTTGCACCCCAGCTTAAGAAAGAGACACACATCCAGTAGTATGCCTTCCACTGAGACCCCGCCCACTGATTTTAATTTTGTTAGTCATTTGGCTTTTACTATGGTTCTAGCTGGCCTTTTAGCTTTGTCATTAAAAATACTTTATTAAATTTGTCTAGTGTTTAACCTTCTTTCGTTTCTTCGCAGCAGCTTTACTTAAGTTTTATTCATAAAGATTATTTTCAATAAATAAATATATATTCTTTACTTTACTGTCTCTGCCTCCTCAGTCGCGGCCCTGCGTCCTTACAGCAGTTGGGTTTCAGTTGTCATATCCTGAGGTGCGAGTCCCCAGGTGGCGTTGTTGGCTCTAACAGTTTCATCCTTTACTCCGCTTCTCGCCACATCAGTATGAGGACGCCCGTCAGCCAATCAGCCCAAACCAATTACATAAAAAAACATATTACACTGGACATTCATTCAGTTTGCATAAAGCCTCATGCAATAGTATATAACACTCACATGTACACGCCGTATGTTAGTGAGCAGTGCCCCTGCGTTCGGCCACGCTAAGGAAACCAGAACGGTAAACAACAATTACCCTGCCGCACAATGTGCGCATGAACGGGGTTAATTATCAACCGCATTATGGAATGAAAGCGTATGCACCTGTACAGCAACTGATTTCTTATATTCAGTGGCGACTGAGCACGGAAGCCCGGCGTCCCCTCACACCGTCTGAGTTCCCCATGAGCCGGCAGAGGAAGAGAAAAGACCAACCTGCTACAGCCGACCTAAAGAAGCAGAAGGAAGAGCAGCACAGAAGCTCCCAGAGTCTGCTGGGAGTGTGTGTTTCTGCCTCCTGAAGAGAAGAACTGCCCCAGCAAAGCAGCTGTTTGTAACAGTGAACTGAAGCAGCTGCAGCTTTACTCTGTGCTGCTGCAGAGGCAGAGGTGGACCTGCACCTGCAGCGTGTTAAAGGCCTAAAAGCACTTTGGAAGCTTATAGAACGGCCTCAGTTCCCCAGTGAAAAGGGCTTCAGCCGGATGAAAGAGTACAAATGTTCCAAAGCATAGAGATAACCCATTCAGAGTTTTAGCAGCTGATACACACGGAGATCATGGAGACACATATACTTAGATATGAGACCAATAAGTGCTGCCAGCACACTGCAGAGGACCCAAACTCTGAATGCTGAGCTGGAGTCAGGTTGGGTTATGTGAGCATAGAGGCTGGAAGCAGGGTGAACAGCTGACCTGATTCTGTCCAGAGTTGGGAATAAAGAGCAGCTGTACCTCTGGTCCTGTTGGATCTGATGACTGTTTGTCCAGAAGTGAGGTGGTCTGTCCTGACTGCCTGACAACAACAACAGAGAAATTCATCAATTCATCACCACAGCTGCAAAGTCATGCTGAAAAAAACTTACTTAATTAAAGAGCAGTCAGCTAATACCTCACTATGCCAAAAATGTTGTAATTTAATCAATTTACCGGAGAAAATACGTCAGAAATACCAAAAATGTATTAAATGTATTATTACTATAGGCCTATATAGTATTTTGGTAATGTTTTAAAACCTAACAATCAAAACAACTTTACATAATGTCACCTGACAATAAAAAGTTAACGGACTTTAGTGAAATGATCACGTTAATTACCTCACGTTAGCCTCCGTTACTAAGCTTTAAGCTAGGTCCCTAAATCCATTACATTTTTAACATCAACACCGATATTTCATGCTAACCAAATGTAAAAATAACCATATCTAAGAGTATACTTCTGATAGATAAGGCTTAAAAATGTAAACAACGTTTAAAATGCTGTTATTTTATTAACTTACCAGTAATTGTTCTTGATGAGTAATTGAGGTTAAAGGATAAGACCGTTTTTTTTACATTGGGCCCTTGATTTCACATTATAGCATGATGTTCTACTCACCCCTGCTTGTTGTTGAACATTTGGAGCTGTTCCGAAGATATTCGAGAGGTGTCTGGCTGTTCTCTTGAGATATTCGGCCATGAAACGGTTTCCTATGGGCAAGCTTATACAGGCACAAACTATGCTGTTTATAATTTATTAATTACTGTACACTAGCACTGATAACGTGGAGGTGCGTCGCTTACTTAAAAAAATCCGGGTTATTGTAATTTTGTTTTTTTCGTCGTAAAGTGGGTGTTACTGACGTCCTCGTCGTGCTACTACCACAGACAGCCCACAGACCTGCTGCCTATTAATTCATTCGGCTAAAATTCAAAATTAGTAACCCGGATTTTTTTAAGTAAGCTCTAGCATGGTTGAAGCGTCTGCTCGCGCGAGCGGTGTTGATGACGTCACGAGTTCGTGCCCGCCATAGGACCCTATATAGTGGCGCAAGTCGTTGCAATTTTCTCCGTCACAGAGGTGGCGCTGCTTCGTGAAGGTAACCTCTACTCCACAACCAGGAAAGTGGAGAAGAAAACAATGCCGCTGTCAAGAGCAAGAATACTGTAATTAATGATACTGCTGCAGTTTTCGGATCATTTTAATTTTTTAATTCAGTTAAAAGAGGTGAAGGTTTGAAGCCCCCGGCATAAACAGAGTCTCTGCCCTCTTCTTTGCCTTCACGTATCTGTCCCGTAGCTTCTTCCACACATTCTTACAGAACTCTCCCTCTTTCCCAAAAGTTCTGCCCATCTCTGTGCATCAGTTTTGGGAGTTTACGTGCTCCCTGTGTTGTTTCACTGCAGTTTCGTACAGCTGCCTGTACAAATGCACCTCCTCACTGAGCCTGGTCTCACATCGGTCCATCCGGTTCGTTGTGCTCGGCGCCGCCAAGTTACAAAAATCGACTGGTGCACGACAACGCGCTGCGCCGTCTGTTCAAGGGAAGCGCCAGGCCTGAAACGTCATTTTGACGTCACGGTCCACCACCGCCGTGACAGACGCGGCAACCATGCTACCGCTGCGTCTCTTGTTTGGAACTCTGGCGTCTCCGTGACCCACGTGACTTCCGCATTTTCTTTCTTTCTATAGAAGTCTGTGGGAGTGTCGCCACTCTCTCTCTAACCACTCTGCTCTGGATGCGTACTTTGAATTGGAAAAGTACTTGGTCCTTCGGTGATGACGTTTCAGAAGTACGCAAGTACAGACAAGTACGCATATTGAGAAACGGCCCTGGTCTAGTGCGTAACCTTTAAAAATATAACGTTTAAAAACGTTTAAAAAGATGTTCTTCCGGTACACTCGCTTTTATTTTGAAAGGCTTCGAATCAACTTCCGGTCCTCATGCGCAGGTCTGCAGACAGACTCTCTCGAAGTTACTGGACACGCGCTTCAAGACCCTGTTGGAAACATCACTACAGACAAATACGCACATTGAGAAACGGCCCATTATCCGACACACACTGCGAAGCCTCGGCTCATCTCGGCTCATCTCGGAACATCTGGTAGCATAGCAACAGAAAGCTGCATGCAGGTGAGTCCAGAAAATAATGAATTTAGCGGTCAGACGTCAGCAGAAATGTCTTCAAAGTGCTCTGTGTCATTGGTTTGATTCCTGCTGCTGGACACGGGCAGTCAGAACATGCAGCAGAGAGTAAAAAGTTCAGATAACCTGGCTGCTATTCACTGTTAGCCCGGCCTGCTAATGCTAACCGTTAAAGCGTTAAACCATCCCAGAAACACAACCTCAGCTATAGATTTCAATAAGCCGGCCAGATGGCCAAATAAAATGGAGCTTTATCCTTTTAGCTGTGTGTGAAACATACTTCTGGGCCCTTTTCTTCCTCTTTTCTAATCTTTTGGGGCACTTTTTGACCATCCTGTCACATCTTCCACTAAAGCTGCACTTTTCTTAACTTCTTTCTGTAGTTTTGCTGAAATCTTTTGTGATTTAAAAAGTTTGATGATCAATGTCAAATGTAGAATGGTTCTTTCCAGACTTATCTGAGCATCATTTGGCTTTTTGATAGAAGTGTGCAGCCAAAACATGTGATTTCATGTGTTTAACGTACACAATATGCCATATTTCATGATTAGATCTTAAAATGGGACTTAATTGTGCTCAATATAAATCCTTTAATGACATGAAGAGTTTAAGTTGTGTGAAGAGGAGTCATAGCATTATTATAAAGACTTGTGGGTGATCCAGGAAAGTATCACAGGAGCAGTAGAAATCCAGTTCTCCTCAGTATCAGTGTCTGATTTCTCAGATTTACACTCAGAAGCCCATTAAAAGACAGTCTGACTGTCCTCTTCAGAAGTGTCTCATGAAAGCTTCATTATTCACTTTCCTTTACATATCCCATATTTTCTGTTATCCACGAATCAACAAGGACTGAGCACATGATAAAAAGGTTCTGGAAATGAGAACTGGTTTAGAAACGGAGAGAATCTGAACCTCAGTCTTTGGGATGATATTGGGACCCTTTCCTCAAACAGGATCATTGTCTTAAAGCGGAACTATGCAACTTTTTCATGGTCATAAAATTGCTTGGCAATCATCAGATTCCTTGGCTGACCCGTTCTGATGAAAACGGTGACATTTCCATCTCCATCTGGTGGTCCTAGCCCGAAACAGCGCTTGCAACTTTGCCTGTGGCGCCGCTTTGTTTATTTCTGGAAGTCTCGCGACACACGAGAGCCGAGAACTACTGCTTCACGGCAGGTCGTAAAGGGCTCTGAGCCGAGCCAGGTAGCCTGATAGACACACCCTCTCTCCATTAGCTGTCGACGGCTAAATTGAATGCGGTTAGCTTCTAGAGTTGTAATATAGTTTGTAATAGATATCGTGATGGCAGAACCACCGCTACTTGCCCGTCTGACCGCTGAGTCACCCAGAGCCAGCGATTCAGCGGTCAGACGGGCAAGTAGCGAATCCATGCCTCGGAGCTTTTTAAGTTTCGATTCTGTCTCGTTGACGAGCAGCACCCAGTTGGCAGCTACAGTCGGCAGCTACGGGCTCGGTTAGCGTGGCTTCATGCATTACTTGTAGGTCTAAACTCAGCATTGCCTCACCTAAAGCTACCACATTTGTCGCTGTGTAAATGCACACACTAGCTGTTGTGTCTGGCTTTCAGATTAAATGGCATTGAATTATTACTTGACAAAAATAAATGAATGAACTTGTAGCCGTAGGCTGCTCTTTGATTTATCAAAATGAATTGATAAATGGGACAAAAAAAGGCGAGGCGCATAGCCACTAAACGGCAGAACGGTTTTGTTTTGTTTTTTTAATAAGTGATTCAAGTGGTCCGTATAACTCGAATCCCCTCCTCGAAATGATCCAATCAGCCCGGATTACCCAAAAGATTCGAGTTAAGCATCTCTACTTCTCCAACTCTGCCAGTGTCTTGAAAAATAAACCGTAAATTGCCTCTGGTGGGTTTACGACAGTCTGGCTAGACTGTCGCCTATTTTCTACGGAGCTCCCCCTACAGCTTTGGGATGTGTATTGCATGGTAAACAAACCCCATATTACTAAGTGCCGCTTTAATGTAGTAAAATGATTTAAGTTGATGGTGTTCCACTGACTCAGATGAGATTTATGGGATATTGCACACAAGTGGGTGTCGGTCTACAGAGTTATTATTACATATTTTTCTGAATTTGATCAAAAAGCTACAAATATTTTGAACTGTGACCTTAGTGGGTCTTTAAAGAAGCATTCTAAAGTTCACAGGGATTTAAATAAAAAGCACAGTAATAAGTTTAATGGAATGTGACTGGATGGTTAAAAACTGTGCAGAAAGGTTATCAAGAGAAGAAGAAAAGTGGGTGTGGTTTAACACGCTGCACGCCACAGCTGGATCTTATCGTATGTGCTGACTGTTGCAGAGTCCATCAGTCGGACCAGAATGGAGCAGAACCAGGAGCAGAACCAGGAGCAGAACCAGGAGCAGAACCAGGAGCAGAACCAGGAGCAGAACCAGGCGCTGAACCAGGAGCTGAACCAGGAGCTGAAGCAGGAGCTGAAGCAGGAGCAGAACCAGGAGCAGAACCAGGAGCTGAACCAGGAGCAGAACCAGGAGCAGAACCAGGAGCAGAACCAGGATCTGAAGCAGGAGCAGAACCAGGAGCTGAACCAGGAGCTGAACCAGGATCTGAAGCAGGAGCAGAACCAGGAGCTGAAGCAGAACCAGGAGCAGAACCAGGAGCAGAACCAGGAGCTGGAGCAGAACCAGGAGCAGAACCCCTCCACCAGGAACAGAGCCGGCTCATCCTCTGGGTCCACCGGGCCACAGGTCAGTGTGGAGGAGGTTTTTATTTTATTTCTTATTTATTTGGTTAGGACACTGCACATTAATCAACATATCAGAAGCCAGAGTAAAGATTTTAAAGCTGCTGTGATGTGTTCAGATCTCTTAGTTCGGGTTTAAACTCCAGGCTAAAAAAGTTGGCAGATTCGTTGCATTTCTCAGTGGAGAGGAGGTCTGGGTTTGACTGTTTAGGAGGATTTGTGAGTTTTTCCACCATAGCAAACAGAGTTGGAGAGTTGTTGACATTCTTCTGAATCATTTCAGATAAATGCAGCTGTCTGGCCTTGCACAGCTCATTGTTATAACTACGCAGGCTCAGAGTGAATCTGAAGCTTTGTTTTCCTCCACTTACATTCAGCTCTCCTGCATTCTCTTTTCAGGTTTTTGACCGTAGTGTAGGGGTGGGCGATATGTATCGTTTGCGAAATTATCGTGAATGTTGTTTTGACGATGAGTAATTTTGCAATATCGAGATATAGGCAAAAGAAAAAAACCTTTTTTTTTTTTCTTTTTTTTTTTTTTTCCAATCGCCAAAAATCAATAAAGTGCGGTGCCAGTGGTCCTCTGCCCTTACCACGGTAACGCTCTAATTTTTTCAAAGTAAACGCTTCGGACCCCGCGGGACACTCAGCTAAGAGCATCGAGGGGGCGCCGAGAGGCCGGGGCTGGGACAGCGAGAGGCCGGGGCTGGGACAGCGAGAGGCAGGGGCTGGGACAGCGAGAGACAGGGGCTGGGACAGCGAGAAGCCGGGGCTGGGACAGCGAGAGGCAGGGGCTGGGACAGCGAGAGGCAGGGGCTGGGACAGCGAGAGGCAGGGGCTGGGACAGCGAGAGGCCGGGCTGGGACAGCGAGAGGCCGGGCTGGGACAGCGAGAGGCCGGGGCTGGGACAGCGAGAGGCAGGGGCTGGGACAGCGAGAGACAGGGGCTGGGACAGCGAGAGACAGGGGCTGGGACAGCGAGAGGCAGGGGCTGG
Source organism: Odontesthes bonariensis (assembly GCF_027942865.1). Classification (NCBI taxonomy): domain Eukaryota; kingdom Metazoa; phylum Chordata; class Actinopteri; order Atheriniformes; family Atherinopsidae; genus Odontesthes; species Odontesthes bonariensis. Next base: position 30,972,718 of record NC_134516.1, read on the forward strand.
GACAGCGAGAGGCCGGGGCTGGGACAGCGAGAGGCCGGGGCTGGGACAGCGAGAGGCAGGGGCTGGGACAGCGAGAGGCAGGGGCTGGGACAGCGAGAGGCAGGGGCTGGGACAGCGAGAGGCCGGGGCTGGGACAGAGAGAGGCAGGGGCTGGGACAGAGAGAGGCAGGGGCTGGGACAGAGAGAGGCAGGGGCTGGGACAGACGGTAGCTCGCCTCGCGGCGGACCGTCAGCTCGATCCCGAGATCCAACTACGAGCTTTTTAACTGCAGCAACTTTAAGATGCGCTATTGGAGCTGGAATTACCCCGGCTGCTGGCACCAGACTTGCCCTTCAATTGATCCCCGTTAAAGGATTTAAAGAGTCCTGTATTGTTATTTTTCGTCACTACCTCCCCGAGTCGGGAGTGGGTAATTTGCGCGCCTGCTGCCTTCCTTGGATGTGGTAGCCGTTTCTCAGGCTCCCTCTCCCTCCGGAGAGGTTATCTAGAGTCACCAAAGCGGCCGGGGCACCCCGAGAGGCACCCCGCATGGGTTTTGGGTCTGATAAATGCACGCATCCCCGAAGGTCAGCGCTCGTTTGCATGTATTAGCTCTAGAATTGCCACAGTTATCCAAGTAACGGTAGAGCGATCAAAGGAACCATAACTGATTTAATGAGCCATTCGCAGTTTCACTGTACCGGCCGTGTGTGCTTAGACTTGCATGCTTGTGTTCATTTTATTGTGATCTTAACGCAAGTTTTAATTTTTTTTTAAAATACCGTCAAAATATCTTTATCGTGAAAATCCTAAAAAATATCGAGATATTTTTTTTTGCCCATATCGCCCACCCCTACCGTAGTGCTGTTTTTCCATGGGCTTTTCTGTTTGATCAAGGTGCTCTTGGTTCTTATCGGTGCAACAGCTTCCATTACATTCAAAATGTTCAAGCTGAAATGATCCAGCCGTCCTTCAACCGACTCTGTGCTCAGTGTTGGTAACATAGCTATGGCCTCCTTCTTTGGTCTCAGTGAGGACTCGAGCAGCAGAGTTCTGAATAAGCTGCAGTTGTCTAACGGACTTTTTAGGTAGACCTGTAAAGATGCTGTTACAGTAATCAAGCCGACTGAAGATGAATGCATGGACTAGTTTTTCCAGGTCCATCAGACCCTTTAACCTTGATATATTCTTAAGGTGATAGTAGGCTGACTTTGTTACTGCCCTAATGTGTTTTTCCAAATTTAGGTCTGAGTCCATCACTACACCCAGATTTCTGGCCTGGTTGGTACTTTCTAGGTGTATAGATTGAAGTTCTGTGGTGACCTGTAATCGTTTCTCTTTGGCTCCAAAGACAATTACCTCAGTTTTGTTTTTGTTTAGCTGGAGAAAGTTGTGGCACATCCACTCATTAATCTCCTCAGTGCATTGACTGAAGCCCCGGACAGGGCAGGTGTTAAAGAGAAGACCTGGTTAAAGATCTCACTGCTGTTTTCAGTTCTACACCGTTTAGAGATCACTGCTGCTGAGACATTTGTGTGCAGTGAAATCGTACTCTCAGAGAAAACACAGGAATGATCAGACAGGCCCACATCAGACACAGTAACCTTTGCATGTTGAGTCAGCCCAAAGTTGTCCAGAGTGTGACTCAGGTCTTTAGTCCCTTTGTCCTGAGGGTTGTCCACATGGATGTTAAAATCACCAACAATAATTACAGTCAAAGTCAGCACAGATCAGTTTGCTGAGGTCATCAAAGTCTGCCCAGTATTTGGGGGGCCTGTAAACATCCAGAAACAGGACTCTGGATGAGGCCTTCAGCTGTACAGCCACATATTCAGAGGACTGAAAACTTCCAGGAGATAACTGCTTCCATTGAAATGATTCCTGAAATAAGACTGCCCCCCCTCCTCCTCTCCTGCTCACTCTGGCCTCGCTGATAAAGCTGGAACCAGGAGGGGTCGACTCAATGAGAACAGCAGCACTGTTATTTTGCTCTAACCAAGTTTCAGTTAAAAACATCAGATCCAGGGTGTGCTCAGTGATAAAATCATTCATTAAAAATGTTTTCCAGCTAAAGACCTAACGTTTAATAAAGCCAACTTGAGTGTTTTAGAGGTATTATTTGCCCCCTGGTGTTTGGGAGCGGTCTGTGGCACACAAGGTATGTTTACTTTATTTAAAGATCTTTCAGAGTGCAGCTCTGTGTGTTCTGACTGGGCCACATTTCTCCTTCTGCCACCTAAAAGTACAGAAATGTTAAAAGCTTCTAACAAACAGGGTCCCAGCTTGTCCTGGGAAAAGTCCCAGCTGCCATAGTCCTCGCAGCCCGGACCCTCCACACATCACACATCAGACTGCGGAGACAGAACATGATGGCGGCGTGGAGGGGCAGGAGGGGGCGGGGCTCGGTGGCCAACCTTTGGCCGCTCTGGTGGGGGGTTTATGGGGCACAAAAACGGATTGGGCTGGGGGGCAGATCTGAGCCCAGCGCTGACCGCTCCATCATCTGCTCAGTGAATTTCAGGTGAGGGGAGGAGGGAGAAAGGGGGGGTGAGGAGCGCAATGACCTGTCAGGGCTTTGGGGGCCTGGGGAAAGTCCTGGGCCCTGGTCCTGCTCATTGGTGCTGTCGAGAGGGTTGGGGGCAGATAAGGACCCTTTTCTTGCCTCTGATGTCTCTCCTTTCTGAAGCTGTTCCCGGGTGGGGGCAGATGGAGTTCCTCCTCAGGGTTTCTGCTGGGCTTTGTTTGTTCCTCTCTATGAGATAACTCCTGGTTTATCTCAGTCTGCTCTGCCAGGACAGATGATGTAAGAGGAGGAGGGGGGGTGCCCTGTGTTTCTGGCTGGTCCTGGCTGGGATAGAGACATGCTTTGAAGACCTTGGGTGATGTGGAGTAAAGGGTCTGGTGAGGGGGGGTGTTTGCCTCGCTGCTGTGTCCTTCAGTCTAATCTGTACAGTCATGTTTGGGTTTGCCGTCCCAACAGCATGACGTAAGTGTGCACAAAGTAATCTGCATCCAGTTCGATTGGGATGCACGCCATCAGGTCTGAAACGCTCCTCACAGTTCCAAAAGATATTAAAGTTATCAATGAACTTAATCCCATGGGCGATGCATGCGTTTGACAACCATGTGTTCAGGCCAAGAAGTCTGCTGAAAAGTTCAATTCCTTTACCCACAGTAGGAATGGGGCCAGAAATGGAGACCCGGTGTGCTCCATAGTGACACAGTCTCTCCAACAGCAGAGAAAAATCCTTCTTCAGGATCTCAGAGCCAGTCTTCCTTCTCAGAATATCAAAAGACCCTGTGTGGACAATGATCCTCATGCCATCTGGATGAGTAGACAGAATGGTCGGCAAAATATCTATCACTTCCCTGACTGATACATCAGAAAAAGTTATATTTTCCGTCTTTGCCATTCTGACATGCTGTGTTATAGACTCCCCGATCAGAATGGTGTCTATTCCTTTCTGTGTGGAGGTGTCGATCGCTTCTGTAGTCCTCACCTTGGTTGTGGGATTTGGGCTTCTCCTGATGATCTGGTTAGCCCTAGGTTGAGGTTTGGGGCCATTTCTCTTGTTTTCATTCATGTTTGGGTTACATTCATCATCACACACTCTATTTGGAGTCAACGGATCGTATCTATTATGTACTGCATGTACTCTCATGCTGAAGACCAGCATTTATCTGACTATTTTGACACTTTTAATTGGAGTGTGAGTACATGCTATTGCACGTATTTTTTATATATTGATTTAGCAATAAGCACATCATGATTAATGGTGTCAAAAGCACGCTTTAAATCAAGAAATACAGCAGCTACAAAGCCACCCTGATCCAACAAGCTCTTTAAGTTTTCTAGGAAATAACAGGTACCTGTCTCTGCTGAGTGGAATTTCCTAAATCCAAACTGCATTGGATGAAGTGGCATGGCCATTATTTCAGAGTTCAGTCAGTTCTGTGGTAACCCATTTCTCCGCTACTTTGGAAATTCTAGGTAAAATACTTATGGGTGGATAGATTTTGTCGGCCTTAAAGACGGGGGTGACCCGAGCAATCTTCCATGTTGATGGTACCGTTCCTGTTTTATGGATAGATTAAGACTTTATCTCTATTTTTCATTCATTTTATAACTTCATTGTTCAACCAGGGCAGATTATTTCTATGTTGCTTGGATTTACCTTTTTTTTTGTGGATTTCCTCATTCAGGAATTGTTGCTGGCTTTTGGGTATGAAGTAGAACTGGTGACCTCTGGTGGATGCCATTAAATGCTTCCTCTTAATTTTTTTCCTGACTTGATGTCCCAGTTGATATTAGAATCAGCGAGTAGGATGATTTCCTTCTTCGAGTTGCAGTGATTTAAGATTGTCTGAAGATGATCATAAAACACATCCTTTGCTGAGGTGGATCCACACAAATCACAGTAAAAGACATTGCAGAGCAGAGTGATGCATTTAGACCAATACACTCAGCGTTAACGTCTTTAGGCCACCTTATTAGTTTATGTTGAAACTTCTCTCTGACATAGATTAATACTCCCCAACCTCGCCCTGCTTCTCTAGCCTTTCTAAATACATTATATCCTGGAATGCTGGTAGCTGCTGTAGATGATGATGAATGTGTCAACCAACTGTCACATATTCCAAGTATATCAATATTAGAGTCACTTAAAGCTGCGGTCGGCAACTTTTTTTTAGTCATATTAGCTTGAACTGTCATGGGATTCTGGAAGTAGAATATTAAATAGGCTGTTTAGGAAAAATAACAAAATCTGTAGCTCCCTCTGAAGCCTGTAATCATGCTTGCAAAAACCGAGCGCTCCCGGCTGTTTTTAACCAATCAAGTTAGGGTGGAGGAATCCTACCTGTCAATCACAGCTTGTGCACACGCTGCTGAGCGTGAGTCTGCCCCAGCTTGTGTGCGCTCACACTGGTGTGAACTCACGTGCACAACCTCGTCCACAGAGGGGGAGGGGTTTGGGGGGCGATTCGGAGCTTGTTAGAGGTTGGGGGAGGGACCTGAAAGTTGTATCAGTTCGAATTTTCCGACTTTAGACTCGGAATTTTGAAAACCTGCCGACGGCAGCTTTAATAAATGTTCCATTTGCTCAGTTTGTGTTTTTCCTGGTTAAAAACAGCAAAGTGTTTCCTGGTTTCATCTCCTCTCTCTGAGCTGCAGATCCAGATGTGCTTTGACTCAACATGTGCTGCAGGCTGAATGATCAGCTGGAAGAAAATCAGTGGGCAGATTGTTGTGGTGGGACGTTTTCTGGCTCTCAGTCTGCAGATTTGAGAGGTTCAGGAGCTAATCTTCATTATTTGTGTTTAAAGTTTCTGGGTTACATGAATTAAACCTGGTGGTGGTAATATTCTGGGTCTTTAATGGTTAGATGACAGGTTTGTAGAGTTGTTTTAACAAAGAGAGACAAAGGTTGAGTTAAAACGGACTGTGTTTCCCTGATGGCTGTTGAGCTGAATGGCTGCAGACCTCTGAGTTGTAAGCTGGAACAGAGGGTTAGTGTAAAGAATGTCATGTATTACCACCACTGTCACTTTTATTCCTTTAAACCAGTGGTCATCAACCTTTTTCAGCCCAACCTCTACATGGTGTTTAAGTGAACAACTTGGACAAGACTCTGGTTCCTTCCATCATTTAGAAATATTGTAGCTCAAGTTCCTTTTCAGAGTTTCATCATGACAAAAAGAATTAGTAAAAGAGCAAAAAGCAAGAGTTTACTGCTTAAAAAGCTGAACGTGTGCAGAACACATCAGAGCACAGTGCTGATAGCTGAGGGCACTTATAAACGCACCCTCAGCGTTCACGTTTGATCTGAGATATTGAGACCTGTGTGGCTCGGTCTGTCCAGCTCCAGTTAGAATATGTTGGTTAGCGTAGGTTAGCTTAGAGAAATCTTTTGTGTGAACTTCAAAAGGATCTAACTCTTCTTCCTCTCTGTCATTGCAGAAACGTAGAGCCCAAGAGGGATCCAGATGGCACTGCTGTAAGGACTGTGGGAAAGTTATCAAACGATCAAATCTGAGGTATCATCAGAGAATTCACACAGGAGAGAAGCCATACAGCTGTGACCAGTGTGGGGCAGCTTTCACTGTATTATCTCATCTAAAGAGACACCAACGTATTCACACAGGAGAGAAGCCTTACAGCTGTGGTCAGTGTGGGGCAGCTTTCACTCAATTATCTAGTCTAAAGACACACCAACGTATTCACTCAGGAGAGAAGCCTTTCAGCTGTGACCAGTGTGGGGTAGCTTTCACTCAATCATCTGATCTAAAGAAACACCATCGTATTCACACAGGAGAGAAACCTTTCATCTGTGGTGAGTGTGGGGCAGCTTTCACTGTATTAGGTAATCTAAAGACACACCAACGTATTCACTCAGGAGAGAAGCCATACAGTTGTGGTCAGTGTGGGGCAGCTTTCACTAAATTATTTGATCTAAAGACACACCAACGTATTCACACAGGAGAGAAACCTTTCAGCTGTGGTCATTGTGGGGCAGCTTTCACTCAATCATCTCATCTAAAGACACACCAACGTATTCACACAGGAGAGAAACCTTTCATCTGTGGTCAGTGTGGGGCAGCTTTCACTGTATTATCTCATCTAAAGACACACCAACGTAGTCACACAGGAGAGAAACCTTTCATCTGTGGTCAGTGTGGGGCAGCTTTCACTCAATCATCTCATCTAAAGACACACCAACGTATTCACACAGGAGAGAAACTTTTCATCTGTGGTCAGTGTGGGGCAGCTTTCACTACATCAGGTAGTCTACAGAGACACCAACGTAGTCACACAGGAGAGAAACCTTTCATCTGTGGTCAGTGTGGGGCAGCTTTCACTACATCAGGTAGTCTAAAGAGACACCAACGTAGTCACACAGGAGAGAAACCTTTCATCTGTGGTCAGTGCGGGGCAGCTTTCACTAGATTATCTAGTCTAAAGAGACACCAACGTAGTCACACTGCAGAGAAATGATTGGTTTAAATCAACAATATTTTTTATGGCAGATAAGCAAACATTCACCTGGGAGCAGCAACAGGAACTACCAATCAGAAGCCTTGCCTTTGTTCAGATTAAAAATCTTCTTTGTGGATTACCACCTTCTCTTGTCAGGACTTTAGTTCTGAATGTTCTGTGGGGAGAACATGTTTGAAGAACCATTGAAAGTGCTTTATAATTTGTTGGGATTGCTTTAACTGGGGACGGATCTCCCAACGCTCAAGACAAACATGGCATCAATTGTGAGTTGATGGACAGAACAAAATGCAGTCTGTTTGAAAGTAGAAACATGTTTATTCTGTTATACTGAACATATTTGTTTTGTTTAAAGTTAAGATCCACAAAGTAGCTTTGCACCAGCTGTGGGTATTTCTGTAAACATCTGAAGAAGCAATATATCATTTCAGTTTGATGTGAAGTCAAGCTTTACACTCGTCTGTATTTCATTGTTCTGCATTTCATTAAAGGTCAGATGTTAACTTTTCTCATGCTTTTCATGTTCTTGCTACACAGATATTTTTGAAGAAAATGTGTGTTTGGTTACGAGGGAAAGTTGACCCTTATCATCTTCCCCAAAGACCCAGAAATCTTTAACGCAGTCTGAAAAAGGTTTGGAGTTGTTCCCTGTACTTCCCAGTAAGCTGTATGATGCTCATGGCTGAAGCTGAAAGTTAAGGCTGTTCCAACACTAAAAGGGCACGAGGCTCAACTTCAAGCTGTGAAACTCTTTCAAATGTCTGTTGTGCTGTGTTGGGGTTCATGAATTGCTTGAATTTTGATATGAATTTCACTTTTCTATGTGGGACATGCTTTGTCCCAACTCTCAAGAATCAGTGATGTATGTTACTTGAGGGGGCAGTAAGAAGGGTAGCGATTTTCTTTCCCACCCCTTGGGGGCTCAGCATGATTCTGAGCATAATTTTGAAGTCACCATTGGATTCCTTGACCAAGAAAAAATAGGTTTGGCATGTAAAATTGAGTTTTTAGGTTGTTTAGAGTCCAAGGTAGCTGAAATTCTGTATTTTATGGCGCCCATTTTGAAATTCCAAAATGGCCGCCATACAGGTGTCTGTTCAAGTGGCAACATTGGTTTTTGGAATCCCCAAGGTGTGCAGATTCCAAAAATGTATAGGTCAACAAATCCCCCAAAAATTCCCACAAAATTACACAGTGAACCTGACTATTTGGCAAATCTGCTCAGTACCTGATTGTGTGAGTAACTGAGCAGTTGTAGAAGCAACAAACAGATCAGTTCAGTTTTCTCGTGTTAAACGGTTCAATTCAAAGTACCGTTAGCCTGCTTAGCTGCCTTTTCCCTCAGTGCAGCCATGACGTTTGGACTGAAATCCATTCACACGTCTGATTCCAACACAACAGACATTCCAACACAACAGACATAAAGGTAGGGTGGGAGATCCTGGATTTTGAGTCCAGCGAAGCTGCATTTTGAAAATACACAGGTAAAAAGTCCCAACCCTTTTCTTCACTTTCCCCCCGAAGGCACGCCTCTAGAGTACATGGACGCGCACGAGCACGAAGGTGCACGAGCGCTGTTCTGACAGCAAGCATCGATCGTTGCCGTATTTACTATTTAGTATTTAGTTTATGCTAACTTATATGATTAATAATGCTAGGTGCTAGCCAAGCTGGCTCTAGTTTAGCTTCCTGCCAAGCTTCGTTCACGGAGCAGGGTACGCGAACAGGGGGAAGGAGGGGGAAGGAGGGGGAAGGAGGGGGAGGGGGAGGGAGGAGCAGATTGCAGTTTGATAGACGGCATCAGTATCCAATCATTGTGAACGGTCCGTTCAGTATGATTGGATACTGTTATTCCTAGATTGTACGTTCTAGAGGCCACTAAAACTTTTCATATTTGGGTCAAAACATTTAATTAATTGGTTGCAATGAGGGTGTGAAGAGTATTTCAAGCAATATGTAAAAAAATGTTCCAGAAAAAGATCCCCTACCCTGCCTTTAAATCAGGAAAAAACATGGTCTGTGATATCCCTGAGGACCTCTTTCTATTCCTCTGCCTGTGGTGAATGCAAGAATACCACGCGCTTGTAAGTTAACTGTTAAAATTGGCTTTGTTCTTAGACATTATGAATGAAATAGGGCTCAGTACTTTTCCATATGACCTAAAGTGATCCAGGAGTAGAAAGACAAAACAATTAGGAAAGCCTGGGAAAGCAAGGGCAGATTCACACACACACACACACACACATTGTTTTGGGCTGATCCAGAGAATATGACGAAGCATGTTGAACCTACTCATGTCCAATAATACTCGGTCGAATGTGAGTCCAACCTATGCAATAAGTACAGATGATAACCGGAAATCATGGCGCAGTCTGACAGACTTCCTGCGGGAGCTCTGTTCCACTGAGCCCAGCGCTGATATGCTTTGATGTGTGACTACCAATAAACACTTCATTTTCACTTGAATTACTTCTGTCCGTTCTTAAGCTTCCTACTAAAAGAACCGAATCTAACAAAATGGTGCCGTGACACGAGGTTTGAAGGCTAAAGGACCACCGTTCTGTGCGACCGACCCCCGTCCGAGGGAGGACGCCTCGAGGTGATAGGAGGGACAGCTTTTTTCAGACAATCAGGCGCCAGAAAAAAGGTGAGCAGAACACCAATTAATGTCTAAATGTAAAATTTCTGCATATTGAATAACCTAAATGAAGTTGTCTGAATTAAGTTGTCCTCTGGTCATGATAATTCGAGTGTTAATGTACTGTCTGTCTATTTGAATTGAATGGTGACACGTTGAGTATAAAAACACATACACACAGGGAAAGTATATAAGTGTCCTGTCAAGTCAATTCGGAAAGTAAGACCAGTTAAATTCATTTTATAAATGAATATCCCAGTTGTGGAGCTTGTCTTCAAAAATTTTTTGTCTGTGCACTGTTTGTAAGTGATACGAAGTAGTTTATAAAAGCCCATCTTGAATGGGTCAACTAATTAGAATTCCGAACGGGAAAGTCTCTCCTCTGACGAGGGTTAGAACGTGGGATTGAAAATTCCGCGGGTCGAAGAAGTCTGTAAAACCGAAATATAGTCGGGTTGACAAGAGTCAATTTATACTTGAAGGATACTAAGGGTCAGATTTTTTAATTTTCATGCAACTGTGGAGGGGGATTCGCCGCTCGAAGATATTTGACTGCGCCAGCAGATCTCGAGTGGATTCTGTTCAATATTGGGGTTTGGCATAGATAAAAAGGGGGTAGAACAAGTGGCTCCGCGTGCTATACGGGTCGCTTTGTTCGGGGAAATCAGTATTTTTAGGGTGTGACCCAAAGTTTTGGAATAAACAAATGCTTTGATAAGTGGGGTAACCCCGAGAGGTGGAGCGCACAGAACACAGCGTTCTGCGTAGAAGTTTCTTCACCACTTTCAGCATTTGGGCAATTACGTCTTCCATATAGGCTACTTTGAATAACACGTGTATAACTTTCGAAAATATGTCACAAAAAATTGAATGAAAGATGGAAGAAAATGGTCCCGAGGTGAGAAGAAAAACGAGGGACAGATAAATTAGACTGGAGAAATGCAGAAAAAGAGTGTGCGAGTTTGCTCCACTGAGACTGAGTGTGTGTGTTCAAAATGTTTTCAAAACAAACGAGAGAGTAAGAATCAAGCACATGCATAATACAGAAGGAAAAGTTGATATATGATATATTTGATCCCAAAGTTTATTGACAAAAGTTAATAATTTTTTTTCAGCAGCAACGCACTAATAAGAGACCTGTAAGAAAGAATTAACAGATTTGGAGGCTTGACCTGAGGCCTGAAGTTACTAACTAAAGATCAGCTGTGCAGCAGCATTACAGGAATAATGAATAATGAAAAGCCTCAAACGCTTTTTGAGCCATAATATTCCCAATTTAATTTTATAGTTGTTCTCTTTGTCATAAATGCGCACACCCTAAGATTGTCTTTTCTCAACCATGTTTTTTCTCTCATTCAGCCCTAAGAGGTAGAACAATCCAAACAGACTCTGGGTGATCATTGCCCTGAAATTATAATGATATACTGATTATAATAGGGGTTTGATTTTGTACTAGAGCAAATCGTATTGATTGATCCACCTATTTTAAAATGCATATGATTAGGAAAGACACCAAAGTATGTAGATAAACTGAAAACAGCTTTACAATGAAAAAATCACAGAGATGAGATAAGAAACAATAAATCCAGGCTGAAAAAGGATTTAACAGCTCTCTTATAAAGTGAAAGTCATAAACACAAGCAGAGTGTTTAGGAGATTTGCTCCTTTAATTAAAATACAACCTGAAAAAATGTTCTACAAAGTGAAACTTTATGATTCCACCTGAAACAGGAATGAGATCAGGCAGTCAGACCATGTGACACAGATTAAACAACCAGGATTTAGGATTTAATATCACGGCCAGACGGTCAGATGTCAAACAATTTGATATCATATTAAAGTTATTGAGGTTTAGCCTTTATTCTTATTAGGAGATATTAACTTGACTTTAAAATTTTAGCTGCTCGGATTTCCTCTGCCTCAGGTCACCAATTCTGAGTCAATAGTTATCACCTATATTTAGATTCAAACTAAACCATTTGACTATTTAACTAAATCAATTAACTAGGTAACTGCAGCAGATCTATGAAATAATTAATATGCTAACTTAACAAAAAAAGCAAATAGATTTAAATCCATTGGAAGAATACAGAAAGGAGAGCTGCAGCAAAGACTGAGCCATAACAAGGCAAGTCAAGGTTTGTTTTTATGGCGCATTTAAAAACAGTGAGCAGAGTGCAGCTTGGTGAGCCAAAACAAAATCTATACAGACACACGGGTTACTAATTTTGAATTTTAGCCGAATGAATAAATAGGCAGCAGGTCTGTGGGCTGTCTGTGGCAGTAGCACGACGATGACGTCAGTAACACCCACTTTACGACAAAAAAAAAATCAAAATTACAGTAACCCGGATTTTTTTAAGTAAGCGACGCACCTCCACGTTATCAGCGCTAATGTACAGTAATTAATAAATTATAAACAGCATAGTTTGTGCCTGTATAAGCTTGCCCATAGGAAACCGTTTCATGGCCGAATATCTCAAGAGAGCAGCCAGACGCCTCTCGAATATCTTTGGAACAGCTCCAAATGTTCAACAACAAGCAGGGGTGAGTAGAACATCAGTTATAATGTGAAATCAAGGGCCCAATGTCAAAAAAACGGTCTTATCCTTTAAAGGCTGATAATGAATCATTTTTAGAATGTCAATTGCCAGTGGGGTGACTCGGCTGTTTGGAGCGGGACCTTAGACTTAGAACGGTAAGAAGTTGGTCGGTCGCCAAGTGGAACTGGGGCCATAGGAGAATTTTTCCCGGATACATCGGGTTTTCGCTCCTATTCGCTGCAAACGGTGGACAAACCTGCTGGTAATGTTAATGGCCGTATGCAATGTTTGAGTGTCAGTAGTATGGAAATGATGTGAATTTTTTGGATTAATCAGTATTGTGTTGTGTTGTTATGGTACTTATGGGGAAGCAAGGCCTTGTGAACCACATAGAGTTTTAGGCCATTATGAACAAAGAGTCCAAACAGAGGATGGGTTCGGGGCCACATACACACAATACATATAGCAAATTATTATTTACATATAATCTATTAAGAAATGTGCTCATTTGCAGAGTTATTATCAGTTGAGTAAGGAAGGTTTTAAACTTACTAGAAAAGAGTCTCTATTTCTAGAATCTTGATTAACACTCCTGATATAGAAGGTTTTGCTAACGCATCACAATTATTTTCTAAATGTGCTTATTTGCAGAGTTATAATCAGTGACTTGTAGGTCTTGACCCTCTCGGAAAGAGTTTCTGTTCCGAGTAAAATGATGGAATAGTCCTGATTTGAAGGTGTAGCTTAAGCATTAGAATTATGTTTACTATTTCCACATGCCTGTGCAATGAAGATTTGCTTGCTGCTTTAATTGCAATGATGAACAGCTTTCACATAAGCTTACATAATAACACATGTAGTCACATCAAAAGGGGGATGACAGATATCTCCTAACTGGTTGTGCTACATCTCAAAAGGTAAGTGGCTCTTGCAGTTTGGGGGGTGGCTGCTAAAGTCTTGCTACTGCTAATACAGATGTGACACAATACAGAAAATGACAGTCCTACCGCAGTTATTTGACTGAATTAGTTGAAATGATAAAATCACTTCAAAAGGGGGATTGTTAAAATTGGCTTTGTTCTTAGACATTATGAATGAAATAGGGCTCAGTACTTTTCCATGATGACCTAAAGTGATCCAGGAGTAGAAAGACAAAACAATTAGGAAAGCCTGGGAAAGCAAGGGCAGATTCACACACACACATTGTTTTGGGCTGATCCAGAGAATATGACGAAGAATGTTGAACCTACTCATGTCCAATCATACTCGGTCGAATGTGAGTCCAACCTATGCAATAAGTATAGATGATAACCGGAAATCATGGCGCAGTCTGACAGACTTCCTGCGGGAGCTCTGTTCCACTGAGCCCAGCGCTGATATGCTTTGATGTGTGACTACCAATAAACACTTCCTTTTCACTTGAATTACTGCGGTCCGTTCTTAAGCCTCCTACTAAAAGAACCGAATCTAACATAACCATTTTTTGATATTTTTGATATTTTGATATAAAATACAATCGTGGATTTAATAATAGTATTTTATTCAGATTATTAAGACAGCTAGCTAATTTTGACAGTTGCTAGTTAGTAGCCTAACTGCCAAAATTAGCTGGCTGGTTGCTGGAATGTTGGAACGATCCAGAGACCGCTTTGAACATACAATGTCCACTGGAATAAAACGTGGCTGTAAAAGATCAAGTACAGAAATGGAAGCCAGTGACCCAGGACCCTCAATGCCCTTCACAAGATCTGTAACAAACCCACTCAACGACCTATGCTTCTTATGCTTCTATGCTAAAACCAATGTTGCCACTTGAACAGACACCTGTATGGTGGCCATTTTGGAATTTCAAAACGGGCGCCATAAAATACAGAATTTCAGCTACCTTGGCCTCTAAACAACCTAAAAACTCAATTTAACATGCCAGTTCTATGTTTTCTTGGTCAAGGAATCCAATGGTGACTTCAAAATTATGCTCAGAATCGTGCTGTGGCACCCTCAAGGGGTGGGAAAGAAAATAGTGGCACCTCCACGAAGTGGAAAAGTAAATTGTTACTCTAATCCCCCTTAATGACCCCATGTCAGAAGTCCGGCAACAAAATACTTAAAATTTCTGCATATGATTATATAAACAATGACAAAGGTAAATTAAAACTATAATCTGTACATAAATATGATATATATTTATTTCACCATAGGCTGGTAACAGTCGGGACTCAATATAAAATTCTTTATAAAGGGGGTTGAGGGGCTAACCCAGTGTAAAGCCTAGGACTGGTCTGTTGTCTCTCAGCGATGAGTCCAATCATATCAGATTGGAGACACTGGAAGTTCATACAGAGACATGTATGTACAGATGTGTTCACAAAGAGTTCTCTTGTAGTGAGCACACTTAAGGATCTGCCGTGTGGTGGCAGGGCCATACACACCAGCCTCAATCCATGCATCATCTATCCCAGAATTTTCAATCCATGTACCTAGTGCCTGCAGTGCAACCATCACAGTGTGTAGTTCACCCAGCTTTGGAAGAACTGTTCTTTTCAAATCATCCCTTGAGTCCAACAGCTGCACTGCCTTTTCGTATAAGGCCATGTCAAAGGTTATCACTGTTGGATGTTCTTAACCAACAACCAAACTCCTCAACTGGGATGCTTGTAGAATCACAGTGAGCATGTAGACCACTCATGTGCAACTTCTGGCAGTAGCAGTAGAGCACCAACATGGGTCACAGATTGGCTGGATGACACAAGTGACTTGAATCCAGCCCAACCAGGGATTTTGCTTTGCTCTCCATTTTCTCTAGACAGGGCAGACACTCCTGTAGTGTTGACCTCAAACCTTTGTGCTCTCTGGACCACTCTGCGTTTGGGTTTGCTACAAGGTTTGATGGGTGTGTGGTACGGGGAAACTGATAGATTCTTTGTCTCTTCAAGTTCCAGGCTGGGTCCAATGACCTCCCCTTGAACATTAGCCGCTTTCGGACTGTAGGAACCTTTGGCAGTTCTAATAACCTTTTAATCCGCGGGGCCGTTTTCTCCCGTGTTCGGACATACAGGAACTCGGGGCTTTCTCCCTTAGTTCCTATAACTATTTAGCTCCTTCTCCGAGGTCGGGTCTTTTCATGGTTCTATAGAACGAATCTAACGGAGGTGTGTGGTGGTCGGTAACTACGCCCCATGTCATGCTATCACGGCTGAAATGTCTCCTCATATGACACAGACACGCTCTGCTCTCCTTTCTTCCTTCATGAAATAAAAAAGTATCTCCTGACTCTTTCTGTGAGCTCTTCCAGCTTTGACGCCTGATGTGATTGTCCATGATTAATACCATCATGCAGACCATAAACACGATGGCCTCCCCGCTCTCCATATGAGCTTCTTGGTGGTGTTTTTTCTACTCTTCTTACTTTTACCGTTTTGTTTTGTGTTTGAATGTAGCGCTAAACGGCTAACGGCTAACACGTCACTGAAGCAGACGGCTGCGCGCAGCGCATCAGTCCCTATCAGGTCCCGACTCATGTGCGAATGCAGACTGAAACAGTTCCGCTGGGGAAGGATGGTTATCAGAACGAAATTCGAGGAGGGTAGTTCTGATAACTACTTTCTTAGAACTGTCTGTCCGAAAGCAGCTATTGGCCTTCTGATATACTGCAGTGATTGTCCCATGTGTGGTTCCTTTTCCATCCACTGTGTCCTCGGCAAAGTCAGTGTTGTCGACAGCAAAGAACACAAAGCTTCCTTTTTTAAGGAAGTGAGGTACATACAGACCATTGAAGCGCTTTGAGTTCTCCACAACTGCATTGGCTATAGCCGTTTCCAGAAGCAGTGTCCGATTGTATGGCACACAGTAGCTCTGTAAGTGAAGGAGGCCCAACAGCTTCTTGTTCCTGGTGTCATGAGGGAGCTACAGATTTCGTTATTTTTCCTAAACAGCCTATTTAATATTCTACTTCCAGAATCCCATGACAGTTCAAGCTAATATGACTAAAAAAAAGTTGCCAACTGCCGCTTTAAGCCTTTTCCAGGTTCCACTCAATTTTTCTCAGTCTTCAAAGTTTGAAACCAACAAATCTGAGACTTTATTGGGATACAGAGCATGAGACAGAACACCAAGCAGCTGAACAAGCCAGAGACAGTTGATGAGCAAAGCTGCTTCACAGGAAACATGTTGGAAGACTAAAAGATAGTGTCTGTGGTCATCAGTCTCAGGTAAAAAGGGCCAAGAAAGCAGCACAAAGCAGCAGAGGCATCGCTCAGAGGGGCAATAAACTGCTTTGGGACTCTGAGATCATATGTTCAAGTCCTGTGAGAGCTGCTCAAAGAGTTTAAATGTCTCCAGGTTTTAGAGGCCAAAGCAAAGAGTGAAAAGCTTTAAGGTGGAAAGTTTCATTCTCTGATTTAATGGCTCAAACTGGTACTGAGCAGCTTTTAGTTTGTCAGGATGAGGGATGAAAGCTCCTAAAGAAATAAAGTCTGCAGTTCAGCATCCCAACAGAAGAATGGAAGCAGCTCAGAAAGGAGGCTGAAGCTGTGATTGGGCGCTTCAGGCAGATGCAGAGCAGCTTCTGGAAGCAGAGGGAGGGGCTTCAGCTCCTGTGGATGCTGATGGCTGTTAGGAAAGGAAGGGCAGGTTGTTCAGCTCAGAGCAGGCTGGGATTTATCAAGCCAAAATGAAAAGAGAAACTTTAGGATTCAACCCTTCAGTGTGGAGTTGAACAGCTCAGGCTGTCGGCTGAAAGCTCTGAGCCTCAGAGAACGTGGAAACTACGAGCAGACCACTTTTAAAGTTCAACAACGCTGCTCACAAGGAGCAGCTCAGGATGATGGGACGCTGCCTGGGGTTGGACTCCTCATGGGTTCAGTTCCCTCAGATGCTCTGAGTCACAGCTGTCTTTCAGCTCGCAGCCCAAGCCGTGCGTCCAGATGCTCAGTTATACATCAGTTAAAGGCAGATGATTTATCTGATCTGATTATTTACAACATCTTCATTCAGCTTTGGACATATTTGTGGAATGAATGGTTTATGGCTTGTATCTTTAAAAACTTTGCCCCCTGGTGTATGAAGAGAAGAAGAAAGCACAGGGACCCACACAGGAAGAGGGCGGGCTTTATTTGGGGCTTCAACAACAAGCTCAAACTGGCCAAATGAGTGAGAGACACAACGATGGAAACAAGTGTTCAGCAGCTGCTCTGTAAGTAGAGAAGCTGTGTTTTTCT
The DNA here is from genome assembly GCF_027942865.1 of Odontesthes bonariensis. NCBI lineage: Eukaryota > Metazoa > Chordata > Actinopteri > Atheriniformes > Atherinopsidae > Odontesthes > Odontesthes bonariensis. The sequence continues at coordinate 30,990,089 of NC_134516.1, forward strand.
GCTTAAGCTGAAATCTTGTAACTGTTCCTGCCCTGTGGAGAACTTCTGATAGTGGAGGGGACATTAAAACAGCTCAGGCTGAGGTCGGATGGAAAACACATGATGATGAGCTGCTTTAGGAGGAACTTTACACAAGTCAGAGCGTACAGAAACTAAGTGAAAAGAATGCAAAATAAATGCTCAGTTTGATCCAAACTCCTGCAGCTGAGCGTGTAAAGAATAAACGGTGTGAGTGGTGTGTGTGGGGGGGGGGGGGGGGCAGCAGGGCTTTACCACTGCTCGCCCCACCTTGTTTCAGCTCAGGTGTTTTCTGCTAAAGTCGACAACAGGAAATGTTTGAGGAACTCTAAGAGAGTGGTGTCAGATAGAGATGGGCTTTAGGCCACGCCCACACAGAACCTTATCAGAAAGTAGAAATGGACTGTTCCTGTACAGCACTTTTCTGATCTTAATGAGCACTCAGAGCTTCAACACTACCTGCCACATTCAGCCACACTCACACAGCACGTCTTAGTCTGTAACTACAGGCTTTCTACTCAGTCACACACATTCATGCACCCATGGATGCGTCGCTAGGCAACGTGGGGTTCAGCGTCTTCCACATGTGGCCGGGGAAGCCGGAGTGGAACCACCAACCTCCCCATTGGCGCCTGCTCTTGCTCCTGAGCTCCAGCTGCTCTTTCTCTGCATATCAGAGAATAGGCAAGGCAATTTTATTTATAGAGCACAATTCATACACAGGGCAATTCAAAGTGCTTCACAGCTACATAAAATCACAAGAAGGCAATAAAATCATTAAAAAAAAATAAATAAAGAAATTAAAAAAAACAACAACAAACAAAAAACAAAAAAAAACATTAAAATAATCATTAATTAATTAATTTAAAAGTGAAGAGTGCAGATAAAATACTTTCAGGTGTCATATGCACAGCTAAATAGAACTGTTTTCAGCCTGGATTTAAACATTGTCAGAGTTGAGGCCTGTCTCACATCTTCTGGAAGGCTGTTCCAGATGTTAGAAGCATAAAACTGAAACGCAGCCTCACCTAGTTTAGTCCTGACTCTGGGCCCCAGCAGGAGACCCCTCCCTGAGGTTCTCAGAGCCCGAGTTGGTTCATATGGCTCTAACATGTCAGAGATGTACTTTGGCGCTTGACCATGAAGAGACTTGTACACAAGCAGAGCTGTTTTAAACTCTATTCTCTGAGCGACAGGAAGCCAGTGCAGAGACCTGAGCACTGGACTAATATGGTTGTAATATTTCCTGGTTCTAGTCAGGACTCGAGCAGCAGCGTTCTGGATGTACTGCAGCTGTCTTACAGCCCGTTTAGAGCCCAGCGAGCAGGCCGTTACAGCAGTCTAACCTGCTGGAGACAAACGCATGGATCAGTCTTTCTAAGTCTGGTTTAGACACTATTCCTTTGATTCTGGCGATGTTTTTTAGATGGTAAAAAGCTGCTGATGTTACAGATTTAATGTGGCTGTTAAAGTTCAGGTCTGAGTCCAATATTACTGTAAGGTTCAGAAGGTGGGAATCCTTGATGGTCACCACATTGAGTTTTCTGTAGTCCAAACAGAAACGCCATGTGCCATTTTTCTTGCGCACCAAAACAACTGGTGCAGCCCAGGGACTGTAGCTTTCTTCAATGACGTCTCCCTTTAATAGTTTGTCAACTTGAGTCTGTATTTCAGCTCTCTTTTCTGGCGACACTCTATAAGCTCTCTGTTTAATTGGAGTAGCATCACCTGTACGAATTTGATGCTTGATGATGCTTGTGCGACCTCTGTCTTCTGAGTGTTTACTGAATACTGCTGAGTATTTCCGAAGCAGTGATTTCAGAGACTGAACTTGATTGGTTAGTTCAGGCACATGAAAACTGTGAAGGAGGAAGTGTTGTTGTTGTGAAGTGTGGACCCAGATTAAAAGTGCTGCTTGAGAAAGTTATCTGTCTCCATCCTGCTGTTTCCTCTCCTCAAGAGTGATCCAACCACCACATATCGAACCCTCACGTTACATTACCCCGAGATTTCTAACTTGATAGTTAGGTTTTAGAGAGAGAGTCTCAAGGTGACTGATAACACTTTCTCTTTGTTTCTGTGGGCCACAGACAATGGGCCTCATGCAAGAACATTTTCATATTTTTATTCTAAATTTCTCTCACTTTTTTCGTAAGAAGGTCTCGTACGAACACGCCACGTCAGATTCAACAAGCGCTCTTAACTTCGGAAAAAGTGTGTAAACGACCTGCGTAAATGATGAATCCCACCTGTGCGTATCTTAAGTTCACGTGCACGAGGATAGTAGATTTGCATACTCCACGCCCTAAATGATACCATATAAGGCTGTGCTTCCTCTCTCCTGTGCCAGGAAGTGTTGAGTTATGAGTCATGAGAATTACATCAAGGCACAGAAACAACAACTTTAGGGGCTCTGAGACTGAAGTTCTGCTTTCAGAGATCCTGAAAGGAAAATCTGTCATTTTTAGCAGTGTCAGCAGTGGAATTACGGGACCTGCTAAAGCGAAGAAATGGGAAGCAATTACGAGTGCTGTTAATACCATGTCACCGAAATAAAAAATAAATGGTTTGATATGAAAATGGCTTAAAAAAAAAGTCTCGCCCTGGGCAGGCGATCGATGACTGCAACTAAAGCCGTGCAATCAGTTGTTGCCTCATGATGGCACTTTGATGGGGTGGTCCATGAGGGGGGTCTTCTGGCAGCACAGCTTCTGGTCTGCCTGGGCTGGTTCAGGTGGAGACCCTCGTTCATCGCAATATTGCGCCATGAACGAGGTATGGAGACACACCCACCTGGCCTTCAGCTCAGTGCGCTCCACGACAGCACGGGGGCTTTGATGCGTATATGTGTCTCATGCTCCAATTATGATTGGCAGTCCAGCCACGGGATGAAAGTCCCTCTTAATTTGTACTTGTTGGACAGCGGTGTATGGGAATTTGATGTACCATGGGTGATAAACTGATGAGAGCTTTGATGACCAAGGGAGCGCCCTGACTCACAGAGGACTGGGACACCCCCGATCTGTCTCCAGTCTCCTTCTGAAAGGTTCAGTGGCCAAAAATCCAAGGGTTGTGAGGACCTGGACGTGTGGTGGAATTGGGTTTGATCGGCATGTTTTTCTCTGGAGTTGTGGCTCTAGCAAGCTGCATATTAGCAGCAGCACAGTCCTTGGGAATCTTAATCGCGATGTCAGCCATTCGTCTGTCTCCACATGTTCTCTTCCAAGAGCCTGACGCACTAAGGCATCCAAAAGTAGCAAGTCAGCCGCTGGTTACACTTCCCGTTATATACAGATTCAAATGAACCTTTAATTTGTGCACAATTTAAGTTAAACAGAATAATGTCAGCATAATTATGGGGTATAATGTATATTTATTTATGTTTTCTTCAAAGTGATTAAATATACAATCCATTAGTCAAGCAAACTTGATTTGAATAACAGCGGACTATTTAACGAAACTCCTACGACAGCTCTGGATCACTCGTAAATTCTGTTCGTACCTGAAAGAAAACGTAAAATACGAAAAGATTGGTGAATGCGCAAATTCTCTTAAATCCCTCGTACGGACGATTTAAGAACAAATCTGTGCGTACGAACGCTTCTGGCATGAGGCCCAATGTGAGCTTGTACTTGAGCTCCCCCTACAGGAGAGCAGATAAATACAGATGGGAACAGGGTGCAGAGGTTTCTGTTCAGTGTTCACATGTGTTTGGATCACTGTGTTGACTCACAGCACAGAAATACCAGCCTTTATCTTCTGGCTGCAGATTCTTTACTGTGAATGTTCCTCTCTCAGCTTCTGTCTTGGTGGCTGAGAATTTGTCTTTGCTGAATTCTCCAAAGTCGTGATCTGTTTTACCTGTAGCTGTGAGCACGATAAGTTTCATAGTTTCTCCAGGCAGCTGTCTGTACCAGTACATCTGGTGATAGCCTCCACCCTTTGTGTGGTTACAGTGTATTGTTGCATTTTCACCCTGCTGCTCCCACAGTATGGGAGTCTGGTAGACATCACTTCCATCAACATGACTTGTGAGTACAACAGAGAAAGTTACCACAAATGAGCATTTTACCAGTTAACGGTTTCACTGGTGCAGACACCATCTAACTGCTGAAATGAATCTGCTAATAACATACTACTTTACCTTTGATCCAGTGAGCAAGCACCAATAAGCTGAGGAGCCGATGTCTGATAGAGGTCATGCTGTAAAGCTCAGGCTCTCAGTTACAGTATCTCACTGTGTAGTCCCAGATATGAAGAGATGCAGGGAGGTGTGTCACTGCAAGGTGTGACCTTCTCTGATCCTGTGAACCAACAGGAGGCCACGTTTGTTATGTGGGAGGAGCTTAACTGAAGTGAACACAGCTGTGAAACCAGGAAGATTACACTGTGTGAAGTATGAATCAGCTGATGGAGAAGTTCCACCATGTGATCCGTTCTGATATTGACGTGCACACTTGTAACACTTTGAAATATTGGAATGAAGATTTTTCTGTCCTTAACAAATATTCAAACACGTTAAACGGAGGCGGGTTTGTGTGTGGTCGGTACAGGAGTTCGTCAGTGTCTTTGGACATGTTGACGGAGCTGATGGTGCTTTAAAGACAGAGGCAGATATACTATCTGATATACTACAGATATAGATATACTATTTGGGGTTTGTCACAGAACTTCTGAGCTTTTTGCCTATTTTGTTTGTTTCACTGTCTGCACATTCACCAGTTTTCTTCACCGTGAAGTTAAGTTTGTGAATGACTCACCGTTGGTGTAGAAGACATCTTAATTCACAATGAAACAATCGCTACCTGTGAGGAAATGATAAATAAGAAATATGATGATCCTGTAGAAGTCTGACATGAGTGCAGTCACTCTGACGTCAGCAATGAAAGACAGGAGTGAAATCATGACAGGGTTTCTCCTTTTAACTGAACTGAGAGTGATTTTATGAGCCAACCGATGTGATGTCAAGAGAGGAGTGGCTTCCTGTGGCTGTAAAGCAGACTGATGGCTCCCATTGTTGCTGCAGTTATCCATCATTTACCTGCATTCTTAAACTTTTGCTTTTTCAGAAAACATGAAAAAGGCTCATTACACTTTTTTAAAACCCAAAGTGCTGCCTTGTGTAGTGAGATCTTCAGCAGGTGTCCCAGAGCAGTTTTTTTCATTTTCATTCAAAACCACTGAAGTTGATAAGTCGTGTTCAGTTTTTGGGGATTTGTGTCATTGTGCATCTGGTGCAGCACAGATGATTTGTTTAAAAGCCTTGAAAAAAAAAAAACCTTATAAAACTATGTTTCACAGAGTTTTGCAGATGTTGATAGTCAGAAAAGTCTCAGCATCTATACTTGTGTTAAGGCTCAAATGAGATGAGTGAGGTTTAAAGAGGAATGAAGAGGATGAAGAAACACCATCACTGTAACTGATGAAGTGGAAGGAGGGAGTGGCTTCACATATTCTTGCTGCTGTAGATTGCCTTCCTGGATGTATAAATCGTGCTAAAGTGAGACACCAAGTTAAAGTGTACAGAAACAGAGTTACAGAAGTGTGCTGCGAATGGATCAAACTGAAAGGCAACCACATAGCAGCTGCTTTGGGAGCCTGCAGAAAAAAACTTATGTGCAGTTTTTGTAGAGTTCAGAGGGGATTTGTGTCATTGTGCTTCTGGTGCTGCACAGTAGTAAACTGCACTGTAATTCACTCCTGCATCTGGGATGTGCACAGATCCATTCTTTGCTGCGTCTCCACCCAAATCTCCAGCGAGACTGAAACCATCTTTATATTTGTCTTCCATTGTGACAGCTTTGTAGTTCAAATATCCAATGAGTTTCGTTGCTGTGTCTCCAGGTGACTGCTGGTAGCAGAGCATCACTCTGTAGTCACTTTTACTGTGGCTGCAGAAAATCTGCATTTTGGCACCAGGATTTCTGATGAGATCAGAGGGAGACTGACAGACCTCAAGACCCAGACTAACAGCTGGAAACAGAAAGACAATAGAACATTTTAGATAATGAGAAATGGTAAATGTCATGAATTTAGTGATTTCAGACAAATTATTGTAATGTACTTTAACCGGGCCGACAGTTGTCCATTACTGCAGTGATACATTTCTGTGGCTTATCTGTCATCAATGCCCACCCAAAAGAATGATTATTTTTTTATTGACATTCAGAAACAAACATTCACATCCGGTGCATGTGCATACATCTTACATCTCTTGTCTGTCCTAAATACCAAAGTGATATTTTTATTTTATGTCTAAACGATAACAAAAAAAAAGAATCAAACAACAACAAAAACACACAAGAATATGTACAAAGTGGGGAGTGATCCTTTTTATATGGCATAGTTATTGATTTGTAAAAATAAAATCAGGCCTATGGGGCGTGACATAGTTGACCCAGTTTTCCCAGTATGAGGTGAATTTCTCCAGTTTAAAATGAACAAATGCTGTTATTCTCTCCATTTTATATCTGTCCATTGTGATGTCCATCCAGATGTTGACAGTTGGGCTCTCTTGTGATAGCCATTTCCTGGTAATATTCTTTTTGCAAGCCATTAGCAGGATATTTATGAGGTGCTTATCTCCTTTCAGCCATCCCTCAGGTATGTGTCCGAAAAACATAGTCTTAATGCCGAGGGGTATTTCGCATTTGAAGATGTCCTGTAGGGCGTTGTGTATCTTTTTCCAATAGTCCTTCATGAGCGGGCAGTCCCAGAAAATGTGATAATGGTTTGCATTTTGATTTCCACACTTCCTCCAGCAGACTGAGGAGTTATTGTCATAGTGAGATTGCTGGGAGGGTGTAATAAAGCACCTAATCAGGCTTTTCCAGCCAAACTCCCTCCACTTCTGTGAGCTGGTACACATCCATTGATACCTCCATATTGTTGTCCATTCTTCTTCAGATATAATTATTCCTCCTTCCTTCTCCCATTTTGTTTTAATATATGAAGTTGAATGTGATTTCAAATTCGACAGACTCTTATATAAACATGAAACAGTTCTATCAATAGTTTCTGAATTATAGGCTTTTGTAAACAGTTCAATCAAACATGTGCCAGTCTTTGTTACATTTTTCATCTTCGTATCAACGTAGTGCCGCAGCTGCAGATATCCATAGAAGTCTTGTTTTTCTAATAAATGTGTCCTTTTAAGCGTTTCAAAACTGAGCATTTTTCCATCTTTCATTACCCTGCCTCTTTAGCCAGTCAAATTTTCGATAATAGCAATAGTCATTCCTGTACATCTCAGGCTGGAAATGTCTCTGCAAATGATGTACATATCACCAGAGACAATGATCAGGAATTCAAGATTCAGCCTGTTTCAAAATATACAGTGCTATCTGCTTTACTAGCAATTGATAGTCGCAAAGCAACTGGAGAAGACCACCTAGATCCTTTTTTTCTGCGCACTGCGGCACACATAATAGCAGAGCCATTATTGCACATTTTTAACTTTTCCATGTCCACTGGGGTTGTCCCTTAACTATGGAAATTTGCTCACATCACCCCTCTGCACAAAGGGGGTGATAAGACTGACCCTGATAACTATCGACCAATTTCTAAGCTATCATGTCTCTCAAAAATATTAGAGAAGCTGGTGAATGATCAGCTAAAAGAATTTTTAAATGCTTTTAATATCCTAAGCCCTCTCCAATCAGGCTTTAGGCCTAAGCATAGTACAGTCTCTGCTGTTACTAAAGTAATGGATGATATTGTCACTTCTCTTGACAAGAAAAAACATTGTGCTGCCATGTTCGTAGACTTGTCAAAAGCATTTGACACCGTGGACCATTCTCTGCTCCTGCAAATTTTGCCTGGTATTGGTTTTAGTGCAAGTGCTTGTAGATGGTTTCAGAGCTACCTATCCCACAGACATCATACTGTGAAATTGAGTAACACACAATCTGACCCCCTTTTAATAACTGAGGGGGTCCCGCAAGGCTCAGTTTTAGGCCCGGTACTCTTCACCATCTACATGAATAGCATAGTCCCTCTTCTCTCCAAATGCTCTGTGCATCTTTATGCAGATGATACAATTCTGTATTGTGTTGCAGATTCTGTTCACCTGGCCCTGGAACAATTACAGCAGTCTTTTAATATCCTGCAAAATGCCTTAATTGGTCTTAAGCTTCTGCTCAATGCAAGTAAGACTAAGTGCATGGTTTTTACTCGATCTAAGGATTGTAACAGAAATGATCTGAATATCTCCACTCTACATGGGTCTGTTATTGAAAGAGTTTCACATTATAAGTACCTAGGGATCTGGCTGGATGACAAATTCACATTTAAGAAGCACATTGACTGTCTTGTGACTAAGCTTAGACAAAAGCTATGTTATCTACACAGAAACAAATCTTGCTTTCCAGTTTTCTGTAGAAAAAAGATAATCAAAGCTACAATTTTGTCTTGCATTGATTATGGGGATGTGATCTATAGGCATGCACCACTCTCTAATCTTAAGGCACTCGATACTGTTTATCATTCAGCTCTTCGGTTCATTACTGGAGATCCCTACATTACTCATCATTGTTTGTTGTATGACAAAGTTGGGTGGGCTCCACTTTCTCAAAGAAGGGACATGCATTTATTTATGTTTATTTATAAGGCCCTTACTGACAAGCTTCCACTCTATATATCCTCTCTTTTAGTTAGGTATGCAAATCCATACCAAACCCGTAACAGCAATTTGCTGGAGGTACCGTATGCCCGCACTGAGCTGGGCAAAGCTGCTTTTAGTATCTGTGGACCTTCAGCATGGAACACTATGCAACAAAGGGTGGGTCTTGATACTTTTATGTCTCAAGACCATTTTAAAGAAATGCTCAGAGGTTTTTTATCACATTCATGTACTTGTTTTAATTCATAGTTTGTTTATTTAATACTTTTTATATGATATATGTTGTGTATATGTTGCTTTATAGATGTCTTATATATGTTTATTTTATATTTTTATATTGTTATATTTTATATGTTTGTTTTTTTACTCGACATCATTGTAAATGAGGGTCAGGTCCTCAATGATTTTTCGAGTTTAAATAAATAAATCAAAATCAAAATCAAAATCAAATAAGGCTGTTACACCCTTAGCTATCCAATCTTTGAATCTAGAGTCCAACTTATTAGGTGTAAACTCTGAGTCATAGGCGCACCATTTAAGAACTGTAATATCACTCTCGAGTTTATGTTCCTTTATGATAGACCCAAAAGAATTTTAAGACCCAAAGAGACAATTTACAGCATCAAGCAGTTGGTTGTACTCACGTTATGTCATCATCACTGAAGCGCATCATCTTCATTCAACACTGAGAGATGCAATGGATGTCTGCAAGCTGTATATCAACAGTGTTGAAGTTAGTTAAAGGTTTTCACAAACTACTGAAACAGGTGTTACTCTGCACCGGTCTGGTAAGGATCCGACTGCCACGGGTTCCGTATTCTGTACATTAAGGGGGGTTCTGTGTGATGTCACAGGGGGCTCAGCGAACAAATTAGAACATTCTGGGGTTCTAATTCTGCACTAAGAGAAAGGGTCATGGAGTAAAGAGGTTTTTAAATCAAAACAAACATTTCTGTCTAGGCTTCTCATGTGGGAAGCTGAAAATCTGCTTTACTTGTACACACTCGTTCGGGTTCATAGTTCACACCAGTGAGCAGCTAACAACTACGTGAAAACAGCGTTATATAGTGGCCATCCCCCTCTATATTCTCACCATTATCTGTTGGACAACCCATAATAAAAGTGGTGGTTCTTTTAACTCCAGGGATTCATTTGATGTTGATCCAAAACCTTCTAAGTACATCAGTCGGGCAGAGAACTTGAAACTGTTGATGAACTTGCTTCGAGACAACAGCTGAAACATCCAGTTTGAAACGTTCTACGTCTTCAAGGTTTGCATCTAAATGTTTGATGTTCAACCACGTTGTCAACATTCAATACGAATGACTGGAATGTTTATTTAAAAAGGGAAACTGGGCCGCGAGAGGCCACCCAGCCTTGTGCAACAAAGTTGTTAAATACTGATCTCTTAAATCAGTACCGGTCCGCGAGACATTCCAAACCGGGAAAATAAAAAAAAATAAAAAAATGTTTTAAAATTAAAAAAAAAAATTCTTTAAATTTTAAAAAAAGACATGGAAATCGGGAATTCTTTAATTACACTCGATTCTATACTTGGAAATTGCATAGATTGCATTATAGGAGGCCGATTGTGCACGTTTATTTTTTATAATGATGACTGTCTGTCATCATATCCTAATTATCCTAATTTATAAAAGCGTCTGCTAAATGTAATATAAAAGAAGTGAATGCATGTAGAAATACCCCCCCCCTCAGTGTCTGTTGAACGTAAAGTACAAAAAAAGTAGCTCATTTCGACTGTTTGCTTCTCTTCTTTGTACAGATCAGGTGCAGTCTGGCTGACTGTCACTGAGAGAGGAACCTGTGGCTTTTAAGATTAAGATTAAGAGTCTCATGCTCTACCGACTGAGCTAGCCGGGCTGTTCACATGTTATAAAATATGCCTTCCGAAAAAAAAAGAAGAGATAAAACAAGCCTAAGTCAACTTTCAGAGATTTAGAATGACATCAGAACACATTCCTCCTTTTCAACCTCTACCTACTCCACTCGACTGGATCCCACTCAGCTGTTAGGGTTTTCCATGAGGTAATACCACCTGGCACCAGGTGGTACATTTTTAGCACCTACTCGGTCGGGGTCGAGTTGAGTTGAGCCGAAAATGTGACATCTACAGACTGCAGGCCACTGATTGGCCAGGGAGTGATGTCACTGGATGAGTCATGAAAGCCACTCCTTAACAAGAACCGGCAACAGCAACAGTTGGATTTTATGTATTCTGTGATCGTCAACGAGGTGGATTGCTAGACGCAAAGACATAGACCAAGCAGCAGGTATACCTTTGCCTCGATGTCCTAAATTGTTGTGTCATGTTTGTGTCACATAAAACTGACATCACAGGACTTTTGGACCTCCTTGCTATAACGACCCCACCCACATTGAGGTGGTTGTGAGTAAGTACTAGTGGAAAAGAGCTTAATGTTGCAGGAGAACTGCCTCATCGCACATCAGAATTAATAATAATAATAATACATTTTATTTATAGGCACCTTTCATAGGCAGTCAAGGGGGGTATTCCTAGAAAGTAGCTAAAGAAAGCCAGGCTGTAGCCGGAAAGCGTCGCTTGAACTGACACCATCTTCCAATTAAGCCTCAAGTCGTTCCATGAAGCCAGCTCAGCTGCATCTCAGCGAGGCTAATCCAAGCGAGGCTTACATAGCCTGGCTAAGTGCGAGTGTACGAGGAACGTAAGAAGCCCTGACGAGTGGATTGTGGAAAAACAGAGATGGCAGAAAAGGAGAGCAAGACAAGAGCTTTTATTTTTTCGGCAGCTGAACAAATAATGCTGATGGAGCTGCATGAGGATTTTAAAAGTGTAATCACCAGAAATGGTAATACAGCTGTGATCAATAAAGCGAAGAAAACGGCATGACTAACAACTGCAGACAGGCTAAATGCGTAAGTTCTGAAAGTTTCATACCATTTTCAATTGTTAGACATTTATTTTACTGTCCTCATGTATTTATGCTCTCCTCTTGGTGTTATAATGTGTTTACATAAAGCATGCTGAATTGTCTCTGTATGAGATGTACAGCACAAATATACTGGCCCTGCTCAGTTTATTAATAACCCAATAATCGACACGCATCATCATACTTTGTGACCATGTTATCCTGTGTGTGTGACCCAGATATTAATTTTTCACTGTTACATCTCAACAGGAGCAATCTTAACAGCCAAAAGCGTACCTGGCAGCAGGTGAAGGTAAAGTACAGGAAAATATTTCAGAGTGGTAAGTAGCCTTTGAAGAAATGTGTTTGTCCAATAAAGAGAGCGCCAAACTAGATATGGAATACAAGAAACTGAAAATAGAAAAGATCAAGCTAGAGATTATGAAACTGGAGAGGGACGTGTATAAATTCAGATAAAGGAGAATTTCATGTTGTGAACTGTATTTAATTCTGGTTTCTCTCCACAGCTTGAGAAACATGTAATAATAATTAAACAATTCAACACAACTTGAACTCAAACTTGTCATTATTGTACGGTTCATGCAACGTGTTAGAAATGTGTTTTTTACATTTATATTCACAGTGGGGTGCCATGACCTAAACATGTGGAAAGTTATAGATCATCTCTGTCCATTTAGCCTTCTTACACTTGCTCTGACTTAAACTACTACTGTGTCAATGCTAAATTATGAAAAGAAGTTCTAACTCAAAGGTCACAACAATAAGGATCAAAGGAAATATGTGTCCCTGTATAGGTCCCTCACTGTGTCAGGAGAAACTGAGTCCTTTCAGGCACTAGAACCTGCAGGGACTCAACGAAGAAAAGACTTGAGCCTGAAAAGTTGTCCACAAGACAAAATGTATAAAATATGAAGTATACTATTAATTTAAGATGGCTCTGTCAGAAGTCAGCCATGGTGCCTGAGAACTTTAAGCAATGAACCTGTATTTAATTTGGCCAAAGGTCATTTCTATCCGTGCCCTTGTTTTAGCATGTGCATGTGCATGTGCATGTGCATGTGCATGTGCATGTGCATGTGCATGTGCATGTGCATGTGCATGTGCATGTGCATGCTTCTTTCTGAACACAACACGCAGTGTGGACACATCATGGCTGGGACAGCAGCAGCAGCCACAAACACATCCAAACTTTCTGTATTCAGCAGATGTGGAGAGGGCTCCTCAGGAATATAGCTGATGGATCACTTTTTAAAGAAAGTCCACCAAAGCTTTGGACACATTCTGAGTCTCCACAAAAGAAGAAGAGATGTTGTTGAAAAGTCAGTTTGTCATTTTATCGAGGTCTCTCTGCTCTTTGTGTAACTTAGATATTCTACATCTGAAATGATTCTTTATAAAGTATTTTATTCAAATAAAACGATAACCTCTGATCTGAAGACAGCTGATTTAGTGCCGGTCACATGATCACATCATTTATAGGATTAAAAACATGTTAGATTTGTACAAAAGAGCCTCAGATTATCAACACTGATTATTTTAGATTAAAGAAATGAATGATCACTTTTCTTTGTGGGACACGTTTCCATCAAAGTGTGAGACGATATGAATGAATGAATGAATGAATGAATGAATGAATGAATGAGTTCAGAGTTGGTTCAAACAGCTCTTCAACATGTTGAACTCATCAGTTACAGAGGAGACAGAGAGTTCATTTAAGGGCTGTAAATCATCTTTAATGGTGCCACATGTGTTCAGTTTGTCTTTGTTACCATAACTGGACAAACACTGATGATCAGGACTGAATAAATGTTACTGATCCATGTTCAGTTCAGCTCTAATGTAACTAATATCTGCTGGAACTGTGACGGAAGGGGACTTTTCATTTATGGTGATTTCGCCCTCTTGTGGTGTAAATATAAACTGCATGATGTCAGTTTGGCCTCTCGGACTGCAGAAACTCCATATTTTTACTGAACTGCCACAAAAAGGACAGATCTGTCAAAGATGAAGAAAATAAATGTAGAATTATAAAGACTTTTCTCATGTGCAGCCGGCTGCACATGGAGACTAATGTTATTTTCCTGCTCCAAGGACAGCTTATTTGGATTCAAATGTTTATCTGATGGAGAGAGGTGTGATTTGATCTGGAACGACGCTTCATTTTGGAGGTATTTATTCAGCAAGTGCGAATCTGTCAATATGTGTCAAACTTTACCGAACCCTGTTGCTGTTGTTCCACCGCTGCCTCCATCTTTTAGTGTCCGCGTTAAAGCAATACAATGTAACTCCTCAAAAAGCCCACTCTGGAGCTCCCCCCACAGGCTTGGAGGTAATGTACGGTTACACTGTCGTAAATACAACACCCTTTCACTTTCACTTTTCACGTTTGTTGACGAACCGGCGAGGAGTCAGAAGGTGCAAGCTATGTCGACCGAGAAGGTAAGAGTAATCAAATGTACCTGGGAGCGTGAGAGGGGTCTATTTGTTTTTGCGGTAGGTGTGCCAGAAAGCAAGTCGAAGTACTTCCGCTCAGCTCCCGGGCCGCTCCAGCAAAGTTACATAGCGCAGTTTTTCCAACTTAGACCCCCGAAGGGCATAGGAGACAGGCCAATCGTAATATTAAAACTCATTCTAGCCGAACAATTTTTTTCAAGCTGCTATTTTAAGGTAGAAATGTTACATAGTATTGCTTTAATGTGTGGCTTTGATGTTTTAACTAACATGTTAAACACCAGAGTCACACAGAGAAAACAGACCAACAGCTGTGGTGTCCAGGGAGCCTAAATGAGGAATGAGGGCTTTTCTCTGAGAGCGAAGGTGTCAGTACAGCAGAGGAAACATCCCAAATGTAGCGGACACTTGAGTCTCTATATGTTGTCTTTTTAGGCGTGTTGAATCAGTTTTTTGGGGTTCACTCCTCAGCTGCTGGACTCCTGTCTGCTCCTCCAAACGGCTGAAAACTTTCTACTGTATACACTTAAAAAACATGGAGCCTCTTGTGTTTGTTCTTGTGGACAACTTTCCTGTGAGCTGAAACATTTCAGAGTTCTCCTCAGACTGGATTCAGTGGGCATAAAGGTGTCTTTAACAGAGGGAATGAGGATTTATCTCTGTGCTTCACCCCGGCAGAAGCAGACAGCGAGGGGGCGGGGCTTGTTCAAACCGCTCAGCTGCTCTCCCATTGGTTATTACTTATGACGTCAGAGACGGACAAAGTTCCTACTGGCTCCTGAAGCCGGTGTAGCGGAAGTGGTTCTGGAGGCAGCAGCGACACTTGTAATGTTCACAGCTTCTGTTTGACACCTCAGAGTTTATAAAACTCATACAACACTATCAGAACACATGGTCACCATAGGGACCTTTATAAGTTCAGGCTTTCTGGAGTAACGGGACACACACACATCAGTCCAATCCAGATGTTTTTCTCATCTTTTCATAGTTTCCTGTTTTGCCTTCATAACTCAGATGGAATCAGTCAGTGAAAAACACAGCAGGCTGTGAGAGAAAGTAAAGGTGTTCACCAGACCAACCAAGCCTGAACCTGAGGGATGTATCACTGAAATTACTGAGCACATCATCAGACAGGAGAAGAAGAAGCCCATTTTCACTGATATCAGCATCAGACAGCAGATCTGGAGGTGCTTTTCTTTCTACAGCTGGCCTTCACTCCTCTGTGTCTTCTCTCCAACCATCTTTGTCCCAACCATTGCATCTGTGGTGTTCAGCACATCTGCAGCATCAGGCCCGCTGGCTCCGTTCTGCTCGTCTTCTGCAGACGGAGCTTTTTCATGGCAGGAAACCATCCAGTGAGTCAGGATTCTGCAGGAACCACTGGAAGACTTTCACTTCCTCCTTTAGTTGAACGCTTCATCAAACTGACACCATGCAGTTCCTCTATTCACCACCTGAGGGAGACACATCTCCATCAATGCAGAGTCCCGCTCAGTATTACTGACAGTACTTCACAGCCACTGAGAGGACACATTTAAATCAGTAACATACAAAGAAATGATTTCTATATTTGAGCCAGGCTTCCACCTCCATATAAGACACACACTGTGTCCTCATACAACAAGCAGCTCTCCTGTCTGAGCTTCACATCTTTACAGTTAGCATCAGCACACACAGCATGTTGATGAAGATTCTCACTCATCCAGCTCATGGTAATCCTAAGAGCTCACATCCTCTGGCCTAAAAGGCCTCTAGCAAAGAGCCAGATAAGACCAGAGCCACCCACTCTCCAGATAAAGGGCCTTATGAGCTGCTGAAGTTCTTCAGGTAAATAAGTTTATATTAGTTTCTCTTTTGGTCAGAGGCTCTGGTGCTCTGGAGTTACACCAAGTGTTTCTGAACGTTAGCTGCAACACCTTTAAAATCTGTTTTATCTCCATGCAAACAACAGATAATCCTAACTGTCCTGTTGTTAGTAATGTGTCAGATCTCCATTTATTCCATCTCTTTCGCTGCAGTTTTAAAACTTCATTACATTTGTTTTGTTGTTGAACCACCAAACCAGCTCAGAAGACACAGTATTTAATGGCTATCAGGTTGAGTGGAGGATGTAAATGAACAAGTGGTTCACTTCAAGGCAAGTAAGGACATTCATCTTGAAAATCAACAGATATCAGCTTGCTGCACTTTTGCCTGAAAGGATAACAAATCCAAGCCTGCAATTGTTATTAAGTTTTAAACAAGAGGCACAAGACTGAAGCGTTGGAACAGACAATTATAGCAGATAATAAAACACTTGTGATCTGTGGTGATTTCAACACTGACCTCTTAAAGGTAGATACTCCTAAACAAACTTGTGATTTCTTGGCTGCGTTATACGGTAGAGGCTTGTATCCACTGATCACAAAGCCGAGCAGAGCAGCCACAGATAGTGCAACATTAACTGACAACATTTTTACACATTCCTTGGACACTGGTTTAAATAGTGGTTTGGTAATAAGTGATGTAAGTGATCATTCAGCTGTATTTGCAACATTTAATGATCAGCTACAGAGGAAGAAAACAGAAAAGCGTAGATATGAAAGGGTAAGGACTGTTAAAGCAATTAAAGCTTCAGAAATGAGCTTTAAAACAAGAGTGGAATGAGTTTCATACAGATGAAGTAAACACTGCAGACAATTCATTCTTCAACTGTTATTTATCTCTCTATGATAAACACTGTCCAACAGTTTTATGTTCACATAAGCATAGTTATGCTGAGAAACCTCGGATAACAAAGGCATTAAAAAATGCATGTAAGAAGAAAAATAAACTTTATGGAGACTTCATCAAAACTAGAACAGAGGTTGCTGAGAAACGCTGAGATGTACAAAAACAGGCTGACCAACATGTTGAGGCAAGCAAAGAAGCAACATTATGATAAAATGTTACAAATAAATCAAAATAATATGAAGCGCACATGGAACATCCTACATAATGTAATGGTGAATAAGCCTTGATCACCAGATCAACCTAAGTGTTTCATAAAGGACAATAAGGTGTTTGGCAATCTGACTGAAGCGGCTGATGAATGTAACTCAGTACAGCGGCTCGTGAATCCTCTGGTGCACGTTGAGCATCGTCATGCTCTTGAATTCCTTCCCGCAGTCGTCACATTTCATGAGGTCCCTCATTTCCACGAGGTTCTCCTGGTGCTCCTTCAGGGCGGACACGTACTGGACGCGTAAAGTGATGTCCTGAAGAAAGAGGAAAAAATCCAGCAAAGACCTGACACAGGAGCTGAGAGATGCATCTGGACCTTCAGCTGATCCATCGGCTGTTGGCCCGAGCCTCATCAGAGATGGGCTCCATGGAAGGGTGGCTGTCAGGAAGCTGTTCTTAAAGACATGGTTGGTAATCCTGTTCAGAAACACATTTTGTAATACTGGGTGAAATGGTCCGTCTATCCTGAGAGAAATCTATACAAGATGTATTTAGAAAAAGGGACGAAAATAATCAGACCTCTGTGGCAGCTGCAGGACTGAGAAAAAGCCGACCGATCTCGGATTGGTCGCCTACAAAAAACCAATCAGATGCCTCTGCTTTCTGCCTACGCCCCCCTCTGCCGGCTCCCTGCTCCATGTGCGCACGCGGTTCTACCGGCTTTGGATGAAGCACTGACGGAATGGGGAGGGGGGGGTGGAGCTTAGAGGAGGGGACACTTTCGAATCTTGCTAGCTCTCTTGCTAGCTCTTTAGGATTACCTACCATAGCTTTAAGGAAGGGAAACAGTAAGCGTTGTTTCTAAGTGCTTGTTAAAATGACTATTTAAGATAATAATTAAGTGTTTTTTAGGCGATGTGAAAACCGTTTGCTGTGACTTTCAAATCTGCTTCAGAAACTGGACGTGTTTCTTCAGATAAACTCCTGACCAGCTGTGAAAAAGCAGTGAAAATGTCTGGCCTGTATAAACTTTGTGATGTCAAACAAGATCAGAGATGACATCGATTGTGATGTCACCACAGTGATGACATCACAGCTTTGTGAAGGCTTCTGTTCTGTCTCTTCTGGTCTGTGGTTCCAACCACAGATTCTGGATGGAAGTGAAGTCCGGATTCCAGAATGTTGATTTGTGTTCTCTGTTAATCTCTGGACGACTTCAGCTGATTACTTCCTGTCACTGTCACGTTGGAAGGTCCACTTCTGCCAGTTTTTCAGCAGCCAGTATCATGTTTTCCACCAGCAGTGTTTTCCAAGACAGAATAATGTCAGTTATTTTTTAAAATCTGACAGGTAACCAGGGAAGGAAGGACAAGAGGCAGGGAGGTGGGCAGCCACTGTGTGGCCTGGTGTGGGAATAATCACCTCAGCTGCTGATTGTAGGAGGAGCCCCAATAAGCCAAACAGCGTCTCCATCCCAGGAGAAGAGGTGGCTGAGGAACACCTGGGAGTTTACCTGTTGCATATATCTTATAAGTCTGTGGTGCAGAGTGCCATCTTTCTTCAGCAGCATCTGCTGTGGCAGCAGCATCAGAGCCAGCGGCTCAAAGAAACTGAGCAAACTGCTAAAGAAGGCTGGCTCTGACTTGGGGACTGCTTTGGAGCTGTGTTTGATGAGCACTCACTTCTTTTTTTTCTTTTTAAACCCCTAGTCCTGTCCAGCATTATGGCAGCAGAATTGTAATCTGAATACCGTTTATGCCAAACACATTTGCTATACCAAGGGAAGCTTTATGAATGTAAAGCTCCCCTTGATGCCAATCAACTCCTTATTTTCATTTATTTATTTTTGTTACAATACTTAACATGATGTGATGGGACAGAGAGAGAGGGAGAGCGAACAAGGGAAAAAAAAGAACAGAAATATGAAGAGACAAACATAGAAAACAATGAAAAATCA
Organism: Odontesthes bonariensis; assembly: GCF_027942865.1. Lineage (NCBI taxonomy): Eukaryota > Metazoa > Chordata > Actinopteri > Atheriniformes > Atherinopsidae > Odontesthes > Odontesthes bonariensis. The sequence goes on from NC_134516.1 coordinate 31,008,987, forward strand.
GACAACCAGCTGCTAATCCTGTAAAAACAAAACTGAAGACAATCCAAGGCTTTTGTGGGGAATCCAGCCTTAGAGGCACCAGGAGCACCTGTAAGCAGACAAGCAGAGAACAAACAAACAAACAAAAATGCACAAGCAGCAGCAATCACATGGCAGCCTTCCATCAAGGAATCGAATCCTGTTCCTCCGCTTGACAGGCGGATTCTAACCTTTGACCATTGAAGAAGATACAGAATGTGTTGCTTGACTGTCGTGCCAATTCTGAGAATACAAGCTGTAAGAGTATCACTGAAAAATTGACAAAAAAACACGTTGCTAAAACCCTTTCATTGTCAAGCATTTGCATGACTGAGAGCGTAAATTGACTGTGGAAGGGGTTCCATGGTGTAAAGGTCAGCACTCTGGACTCTGAATCCAGTGATCCGAGTTCAAATCTCGGTGGAACCTTCAGGTGTGTGCTGTCATGGTTGTGTAGTGGTTATCACGTTCACGTAACACGCGAAAGGTCCTCAGTTCGAAACTGGGCGGAAACATTACTTGCTCCTCCTTTATTTATTTCATCCTTGTGTGAAGATGTATGACTGCACGTTAATGATAGCAACATCAACTTATTCATAATTATGGATAGGAGGGGAGCCTCATCTGCTATTCTGGACATGTAAAGTCAATTTTTGCAGGTTTTTAAAAGATTTTCTGATGCTATGGTGTGAAACGGACTTTGGCGAATCCCTAGCTGCTGAGCAAAAATGGCAACCTTCCGTCAAGGAATCAAACCCTGTTCCTCCGCTTGACAGGCGGATTCTAACCTTTGACCATTGAAGAAGATACAGAATGTGTTGCTTGACTGTCGTGCCAATTCTGAGAATACAAGTTGTAAGAGTATCACTGAAAAATTGACAAAAAAAACACGTCGCTAAAACCCTTTCATTGTCAAGCATTTGCATGACTGAGAGCGTAAATTGACTGTGGAAGGGGTTCCATGGTGTAAAGGTCAGCACTCTGGACTCTGAATCCAGTGATCAGAGTTCAAATCTCGGTGGAACCTTCAGGTGTGTGCTGTCATGGTTGTGTTCTGGAAAGAAGATGAGTTGAGTAGGCTAGTCAGTTGTGAAATTGCACGATTGATCAATTCCAGCTGAGAGGATCTGTGGTATGTGACGTCACACCTCTGTGTTGATAGTTGAATCTTTTTTGGTTTCTTCTTGCATATTCATTTACGATGCTTCTATTTATCCATGCTCTCCCAAAGGAGTGTGTTACAATCCCACTTCTGACTCAATTTGTTGCGACTCCACAAACTCTTTCCGCGAATAACAAAATTTGGGAAAACTTACCTCATTCTTTGGCTTCCGGAACACTAGTGAATAGGCATGGTTCCAGTTTCCGTAGTGTAGTGGTTATCACATTCGCCTAACACGCGAAAGGTCCTCAGGTCGAAACTGGGCGGAAACATTACTTAGTCCTCCTTTATTTACTTCATCCTTTTGTGAAGATGTATGAGTGCACGTTAATGATAGCAACATCAACATATTTATAATTATGGATAGGAGGGGAGCCTCATCTGCTATTCTTGACATGTAAAGTCAATTTTTACAAGTTTTCAAAAGATTTTCTGATGCTATGGTGTGAAACGGACTTTGGCGAATCCCTAGCTGCTGAGCGAAAATGGGAGCCTTCGGTAAAGGAATCGAACCCTGTTCCTCCGCTTGACAGGCGGATTCTAACCTTTGACCATTGAAGAAGATACAGAATGTGTTGCTTGACTGTCGTGCCAATTCTGAGAATACAAGCTGTAAGAGTATCACTGAAAAATTGACAAAAAAACACGTTGCTAAAACCCTTTCATTGTCAAGCATTTGCATGACTGAGAGCGTAAATTGACTGTGGAAGGGGTTCCATGGTGTAAAGGTCAGCACTCTGGACTCTGAATCCAGTGATCCGAGTTCAAATCTCGGTGGAACCTTCAGGTGTGTGCTGTCATGGTTGCGTTCTGGAAAGAAGATGAGTTGAGTAGGCTAGTCAGTTGTGAAATGACACCAGAGTGCACGATTGATCAATTCCAGCTGAGAGGATCTGTGGTATGTGATGTCACACCTCTGTGTTGCAAGTTGAATCTTATTTGGTTTGTTCTTGCATATTCATTTACAATGCTTCCATTTATCTATGGTTTCCCAGAGGAGTGTGTTACAATCCCACTTCTGACTCAATTTGTTGCGACTCCACAAACTCTCGCTATAAACAAAATTTGGGAAAAATTAACCTCATTCTTTGGCTTCCGGAACACTAGTGAATAGGAATGGCTTCAGTTTCCGTAGTGTAGTGGTTATCACATTCGCCTAACACGCGAAAGGTCCTCAGTTCGAAACTGGGCGGAAACATTACTTGTTCCTACTTTATTTATTTCATCCTTGTGTGAAGATGTATGACTGCACGTTAATGATAGCAACATCAACATATTCATAATTATGGATAGGAGGGGAGCCTCATCTGCTATTCTTTACATGTAAAGTACATTTTTTCAGGTTTTCAAAAGATTTTCTGATGCTATGGTGTGAAACAGACTTAGCATCCTCTGCATCATTGTCCAGAAGCTTCCACAAGTTAATACCTGTGGGGGGGGGGGGGGCACATTACAGATTACAGAATATATTTTCAATTACATCAATGTGGCATGAGATTGTGTCTTACCTGTGGAAGCTTCAGCAGGTGCTGGCTGTGGTGCTGCCGATGTAGACGGTTCTGATGTTGTTGCCTTCATCAATGCCGCACATTCCCCTTTCAGGCGTTTTACCGCCGTGTCACAGTTGTTGGGACTGAAATCCAAGTGTCTTAAATCTGGGATCCAGTGGATTAAAGGACTTCCTTCCCTGGTTACCTGTCAGATTTTATTACTCATTTTAAAAGCTTTGAATAGTCGGACGGTTGCCTCTGTCTATGATCTGTGAACTCCTTACTCCCCTGATTGCTGCTCACACGGCCCACTGTTTAATATAACTGAGCTGTTCATTAGATGGAAATGAATCCCTGCATACTCCTAAAAATCACTTTATTTTGAGGCTTTTTCTTCAAATTAAAACCCCACTTTCATAATTACTCGGGACTCTTTGTAAAATGCAAATAAAACCAGAAAGATATGATCTTAGAACTATTAAAAAGTTCTATCTAATTAGAAATAGTGCAAGTTCGGTGCCATCTGTTGGTTTCCTTAGCGAGGAAATAGTTTTTGAATTGCTCTGTATGAATGAATTGGATTATAATTACAATGAATTGAACTCCAATTGGCCTGAATTGGACTTTATTACTGAAGTGCCCTGAGATGACATTTGTTGTAATTGTAATAGTTTATTTTGGCAACATTTTAAACAAACTGACATTATTCTGTCTTGGAAAACACTGCTGGTGGAAAACATGATACTGGCTGCTGAAAAACTGGCAGAAGTGGACCTTCCAACGTGACAGTGACAGGAAGTAATCAGCTGAAGTCGTCCAGAGATTAACAGAGAACACAAATCAACATTCTGGAATCCGGACTTCACTTCCATCCAGAATCTGTGGTTGGAACCACAGACCAGAAGAGACAGAACAGAAGCCTTCACAAAGTTGTGATGTCATCACTGTAGTGACATCACAATCGATGTCATCTCTGATCTTGTTTTACATCACAAAGTTTCTACAGGCCAGACATTTTCACTGCTTTTTCACAGCTGGTCAGGAGTTTATCTGAAGAAACACGTCCAAGTTTTGAAGCAGATTTGAAAGTCACAGCAAACGGTTTTTACATCGCCTAAAACACTTAATTACTATCTTAAATAATCATTTTAACAAGCGCTTAGAGAGAACGCTTACTTACTATCTTAAAAAGTAATTTTGATTTTAAGTACTTACAAACAACAAGCTAAATTTTTTTGTTTTTTATCCTTTCATCAGTTTTATGAACCATGTGGCGCTGTGGCTTAGTTGGTCAAAGTGCCTGTCTTGTAAACAGGAGATCCTGGGTTCAAATCCCAGCAGTGTCTGTAGGCCTTCAGAGCAAGCTATAACTTAGCATATAAAACAGTTTATTATCAGCTTTCTACTAAATCCTTTTCACTGGTCCACTATAAATAGCACACAGCTTTTAAAGTCTCATTAATGCCTATTTTATGCTTTCAGAGTGTAATTTTCCTCCGTTCACATAACAAGTCAAATGGTTAGGGTACAGTACGGTGGAGGTTCTCCTCCTGTCACACTACATAACATCAAAATGAACGTACAAACCGTGAAATAGTCAGAGTTAGAGTAAAAGCTGAGGACAGGACGTCATTTCCTTGATATATGTAGCGGAAAATAATACGCAAAAGCATAAAAAAGCCTTGTAAAAACACAGTAAATGAGTTGGCGTGTAATAAGTACACCGCTTCATGAGATCTGGCTGTAACTGGCAAAAGTGACTTCCTCATGAACACCAGGGTCTGATTTGAAAACCCAACAATATCTGCAAAATATGATGATGTTTTGAACCAATTGGAGGCACTTCTACTCATGGCTTTAACTATTCTTGAGGTACAGAATCACAAAAAATATTTTCTGAGGTGGATCCAGTTCCTGCTCTTTATTCTTTCATCAGTTTTATGAACCATGTGGCGCTGTGGCTTAGTTGGTCAAAGTGCCTGTCTCGTAAACAGGAGATCCTGGGTTCAAATCCCAGCAGTGCCTGTGGTCCTTCAGAGCTGACTATGACTTAGCATGATAAACTGGCACTGCATGAAAAGAGGGATTTCTGGATGTGTGTGGCCTCTTACATGTCCGCATACGTTAAGCCCCTGCATTTGCAGTGGTAAAAGTGAAAACTTGGCCCAAGTTGTTGCAAATTGACCTGGGAACTGCTCCCCCATGCCCCCCTCCCCTACTTAGGAGAGCCTTTAATATGTAAATGCCAGTGATTAGGTCGGGAGCTGCCACAGTCATTTTCAAGTGAGGTGGGCAGCATAGACATAATATAGGTAGACGCCCCATTGACTGCTTCAGCCCGTTGCCGTGACGTAAAACGTCGCCGCCATATTGCTACGGGGGTCATTTGGACCAGAGGTCTGTCAAACAAGCGCAAGTTGCCGGGAGCATCGTTTTCTCTAGATAAAAATCACGATTGTCTTACATTTTGCAACCGATTTCACTGAGTCGTTTTTACATTCAATGGTGTATGATCTACGTGGAGTACCCCCCAAAAGATTTGTCTCAATGTTTGAATCTCGCTAATTAGGCTCTAACCTCCACACATGTGCATATGTCTATAATAATCGCTGATAGACGTTCACTTTTCTTGTACTCCCAAAGCTCGTGCACAAATCTAAACTATCGAAATGGTGCTTCTTTAGCTACTACTGACCATCATTAAGAGAAATAGCCTACAAATCAAATAGTGAGACACTGGCAGTCAGTCTGTTTTTTATAGTTGTGTTTCAAATATGTGCATTGAGAAACCACCTTGAACAATGCAATTTACAATAAACAACATTACAAAAAAAGACAATGGTGAACAAACATCAAAACAGCTGCAGCTTTATATATATATATATATATATATATATATACAGTCAAGCCCGAAATTATTCATACCCCTGGCAAATTTTGACTTAAATGTACTTTTATTCAACCAGCAATTTTATTTTTGACCGGAAACGACACAGGCGTCTCCCAGGAGATAATACAAAGATGTACAAGAGGCATCATTGTGGAAAAAAATATTCCTCAGCTTTTATTCACATTTAAACAAAAAGTGGCATGTCCAAAATGATTCATACCCTTCTCAATAATTAATAGAAAAGCCTTTATTGCCTTTAGTTTCCGTATTATCTCCCGGGATATGCCTGTGTCATTTACGGTCAAAAATAAAATTGTTGGTTGAATAAAAGTACATTTAAGTCAAAATTTGCAAGGGGTATGAATAATTTCGGGCTTGACTATACATATATATATATACAATCATGCTCATAAGATTTTCACATCCAAGCAACAGTGCAACTGACAATAAAAATTAATTTCCCAAACAAAAACTTCTGATACAGAAGACAAATGTAAACAAACATCAAAACACCTGATGCTATTATAAATAAATACCATAGTATTTCAATAGTTTAATTCTAATACACATATAGTAATATAAAATATAATATAATAATTTGAATATGTATGTATATATTTGTATATATAAGCTTGTGTCTAGGCTTGTATCTTGGAGCTAGAACCCTTTAAAAAGTATGGTTTTGCTAAGCCTTTTTTTGGCTGTTGCCACTCTGTAATTCCAGTGTTTTGAGTTTGGCTATGTGGTGCAGCCTGAGTTTGTGAAATGTGGACACAACCAATGACAACAGTGAAAAGTGGTGGTTGTATATACCAAACTATGTGTCCTGAATAGAGTCCTGCACTGGAGCCCGAGGCCCGTGGGGCCCGACGGCCCTGAAAACAATTGAACGCAGCAGCAGCTGCTCTGCCCCGCGCCAGCACCTCCCTTATATAGGCATACGGACTCACACAGTCCTCCGACATGTCTTAAACACAGATGAGCAGGCTGAAGTAGTCCCAGTAGCAACAACAAAGCAAGGCTGCTCAATTTCTCCATTGATAAAATAAATTCACAACTCTACAACGTAAAAATTCATGTAGAATATAGCATATACTTTGTTGTCCACAGTAGTAGATCAACCCTCATCTTACTTTGAAGCTCACAGCTCCCAGAAGTGACGTCGACGCAGCTTTAGCATCACCGAAGCTATTAGGCTTGTGTTGATAATAATAAACTCCTGGACTATGTACAAACTTCCAAATGCATCGTTTTGTGAGTACAGACCATATTTGTACTACTGTAGAAGTTTGGTGTCATGGCATGTGATTTTAGTGTGGTAATTTTGGAGATACTGCCAGGGTCTGTTAGCGCTTGTACTAAGCTATTCGGGATAACTCGGTAACTCAGCTGATGTTCAGCCAAGATCGGAAAAACTTCGGGTGGGCTACTTGGCTGGATATCACGGGTCAAATGACCCGGGTGAATCTACTCCGAGCCGTGGTGAGAGCGCACGATTGCGTGATGTCTCCCCAGATGGTCTGTGTCTACGAGTTCTCAAGCTGCTGATCGAAACATGAGCCCCTATTTTAACCTGCTCTTTTATGTCCATTTTGATCTGTCAGAAACCGTTTGCTTATTCACAGAAAAATAGAATGCTGTTTTTTTCTATCTGCAGAGCGTTATCCCATTTTCAGAGCGGCAGATTGAATTTACGAACGCACACATTGAATATAGCGTTCTATCGTTAAAACATTGTTATGGGAAGTTGAAAAAAAAAAAAAAAGTCGGGCCGGGTTCGGGCCTGAGAATTCTGAAAACCTGTCGGACCGGGCCGGGCTGGGGCTCCACCCCCTTGGGCCAGGGCCGGGCTCGGGCCCAGATAATAGGCCCGTGCAGGGCACTAGTCCTGAATGTGCTCCTTGAGCAGAAACACATCATCTGAGCCAATTTCAGCCCGAACAAACTGCTCTTTTACCGACACACTGACAGCTTGCCCTGATACAGACCGGCGATCTTGACGCAACTGACTCCCTAGCAAGATGGCGGCGACATTTAACGCGACCCAGAGGCGAAAGGGGCGTCTACCTATAATATGTCTATGGTGGGCAGGCCTGTTTCTACACGTTCATCCCTCCAACTCCAGCCAAGTTTGTTGTCTTGAAAAAGAAGAGGTGCACGCTGTCTGCTGGTGACAGGTGATGCATATCTGTTTTTTTTCTCCCAAACACCTCTTTTGTAATACCGCTTTTTGTGGGCAAAATTCAAGGATTCAAGGATTCAAAGGTTTATTGTCATATGTGCAGTTAGAAACGCGTTTCCTTGAACAATGAAATTCTTTTCTTTGTTGCCCGCACTGGATGTCCAAATGTATAATAATAAAGATAAGATAAAGATAAAATAAGCATGCAACAACAATATTCTAAAAGGTTTCTTAAATAAAATAGAAATATAGAAATAAAAATATAGAAATCTGGCCTGTATACATAATGTGCAGTAGTGCGCTCAGTGTTTTATTGTGTATGGCTTAATTCGGTGTCACAATGGTCACAATATCGCCGAGGTCTTTTCTTTGTCCTTGCAGAGTCCATTTTTGTGTCAAAACAGTGCAAATTGCCAGCTGTGGTCAGACAACATGAAATAGCAAAAGGACGGGAGGTTGTCTCGCGAGTATTCCGTGTAATGACGTATACGCATATGATTGGTGGAGCTTAACGGCTCGCATAAGCTCTCGTTCAATCACGTATGAGAAACATTGTGTCGTGCAGTGTAAACAAAAAGTTTAAGGAGCAGATCTGGCGGCAGAAAGGGAGACAGAAATCGCTGAGGTCCCGTGCTGTGAAAACTGCCCTGGTTTGCAGAATACAATGGCTGGAAGACGACTTGCTTTCAACTCCCCAGCAACTCTCTGCGGGTCTACAGGTTTGTGTGTTTTTTTCTACTTGCACATGACCATTTGATTGTTTAATTTTAGTCTTGTTGACACTGTACAGCACTTGGGACAGTTCTCGCTGATTTAAAATGTGCTGTATATTAAACTTACTCACTCACTTGCTTACAGGCAGATAAAATGAAAGTCCTGTTGAATGCTATGACCGGGATGTCTCGTATGGTGGCCAGCACTGTGGATACGGTCGTGGAGAGGGTGCTGGAGGGAATGGACCAGAGATTCGCTAGGTTGGAGGCAAGATGGCCGTCGAGAACGGACTGGAGTTACATTCCAGAGAAGTTGAAGAGCGCAAGAGCAGGCCGATACAGAATCCGAAAATCGTGGTAAGAGTAGGTTATTGACTGTGGCTTTAGGCTAAACTCAACTTAATTGTGTCCATCACGTGAAAACCAGTTTGAGTTGCTTTATTTTAAAAAAATTAATTTCGTGTTTTCAATTTATAGGAAGCAGTTCGCCGCCTGCATAACTCACCGTGGCATTATAATCCAGGTCAAGGGTAAGAATAAGTGAGTGTTCTCCCAATATCTAGTTGAGTTGGACCCGATGTTACGTTACGTCAATGCAGTTTTTTTTATTAACCATAGGCCTGTTGTTTTTACAGGCTACTGTCACCTCACAATATGGATGTAACGAGTCGCTTGAAGGAGGCGGTGTCAAACAGTCCGAACTTCAGAGAGGCAGACGGGGACACTATCGAGGGTGAGCGGCGCTGGCTTTTACCACGGCTGGCACTGATACTTTTAAGCACTGGTCATTTTATTCATTCCTCTTGTTTGTGTTTTTTAGCTGCGTGACGGACCTGTGTGCTGTGCTACAGGCGCGTCTTGAAGCCAACCCGAAATACTCACAGTCTCACCACAGAAGAGTGAAAGAGAGTAAGAACATATACGCTGTCAATATGACTTTCGTTACTTTATAGACAAGTTGTCAATATGCTGTGCATGGCTAGACTATGTTTTGATTATTTATTGGTTATTCCAACAGCTCCCAGAAGCCAGCTTCTGATCCAGGATGAGGACGTCTGACAACTCCCGCAGACCCTGCAGGGACCGGAGTAATGCGGATTCCAAACGGCGGCGTTTAGGCTTATTGTGTATATTGTAGGCTACAGCAGTGTGTGTGTATATAGTTTTCAATTCTTTATTATCAATATGGTTCTTATTACAATGTAAGCTATGTACATTGTGTGGTGTGGCAATAAAGGTGCTTTAAAAAGAAAAGTTTCCTTTTTCATTTCCTCAATAGATTCACGTCATTCATGCCTGCACTAGCCTAGTCATAGTGCAGCTTATAAGAATGACGTGAATATATGAAGTACACGAACATCCCAGGAATATTAGTAATCATAATCACAATTATTAATCATAATTGCTGAGTGATATGCCCATATAAAGTATGCATATATTAACCTTATTGGCCAATGGGCGGTCAGCTTTACAGGAGCTTTTTTATGTAATCACGTGCCTTTTTCGTCCAATACCAGCGAGGCCAGTGAGAGGTCCAGGCACTCTCACAGCGGGGTGCTAATCGCTGGGCCATTAGCACCCCAATGTGAGAGCCCGCCGCGAGTCGGTTTCGTTTATGACGATTTTCTCGCTCAACAAACTTAAAGTTTGTCTGCCTGCAAGCGCCCAGGTGCGTCCGAAAATTAGGCAAATTCTCGGATGTTCACTGCCGTCCACAGTGACACAAATCCCTCTTTTCGTGCAGTGTGGTAGTTATCAGGGTTCTACTGAATGCTTTGCATTGTTGCTCTTCACCAAATGATGGACCTTTCAATGAGCATCATGGTTATTATGAGACTGTTCTTTGGTCAGACTTCATAAAAATGTTTTTAGAAGTCACAGTTAGTTTTGGGAAAGTCTCTGGAGCTCATTTCCTGCTCTTTATTCTTTCATCAGTTTTATGAACCATGTGGCGCTGTGGCTTAGTTGGTCAAAGTGCCTATCTAGTAAACAGGATATCCTGGGTTCAAATCCCAGCAGTGCCTTAAGCTGTTATTATGTACATCAACATGGTGCCATAACTGTTTACAGCAGAGCTTCAGGAGTGCTGGACTTCCAAAGCAGTCTGTACTTGGAGGCACTTCATCTCATGGCTTTAAAGGCCTACAGAAAGCTGACACTACACCCAATACATAATGATAATACATACAAAGAGGAACAATAATGATCACTGGACTCTACACCAAAACATTTCATAAACGCATGAAATTTGCGATTTTGAATTTGCCGCTAGGAAACCTTCCTGGAATTGCAGACTGGGGGCGGGGCTTCCGTGCGACGTCACACGTGCCATGGTTTTTCCTGGCTGCCGTGTTGCCAATTTAGCAACTTTGTCAGAAGACAGAAGCACTGCAGAACGGCGGCAACCCTGCATACCGTCATTTCCTGTCAAAACGGCAGTTTCAAGCTAGCTACAACGAGGGTAGGTTCACTTCCTGTTTTCCCTATGATAAAAGGCAACGGGTATTTTATTTTGTGAAAATAACAGGAAGTGCGTTGCTCACTGCGGCTAGCTTTAGTAGCGCCGAATTCGTCGGAACAAAATGGTAAACAGCCGGTATTTTGTCAGGTTTTCAACACGTTGGGGATCTAAACGACTACTTTCTCACCTGAAAAGTTTCAAATGTTGCGGGGACAGAGGAAGCAGAGAGACCTGCGGTCTTGTGTCTGTGTCTCCCTGTCCGCCTGCCTCCTCTCTGGTGAAATCAGCCGGAGCCATCCCGCCGTGTTCAGCTCCCTGCGGTGCGGACACTCAGGGGGAATCCACCTGGCGGAGAGCGGACACACTCTCCACCTGGCGGAGAGCGGACACACCGCGGGATGGTTGTCCTGAAATCAGCCGGCAGAGCGATCATCAAGAGCCCCGACGTGGACATGATCGCTCTGCCGGCTGATTTCCACTCTCCACCTGGCAGAGTGTGTTCGCTCTCCGCCAGGTGGATTCCTGTCCGACCGCAGGTCTCTCTGCTTCCTCTGTCCCCGGTGGTGTGAGCTGCTGGTGCTGAGGACAACACACGCACTTCGTACAACACACGCACTTCGTACATCTACTCGCAATAAAAACTGCACTGAACCCAACGTTTTATATTTCCAAGCGACGTCCCGCGGCACACATCGAAATTTGCCGTGAAGAAGCTGTCCAGGTCTGGCAAACTGCTGGCTTCGCTACTGGAACTACTGGTATCAGACATGTTTATTGTTTAGTGCACTCGTGACGTCACGCACCTCGTCGGTTTGCCAAAATTCGAATCAAAAGTGGTGATAGTTTATTGGGTCTAATCAGGACTATCCAGGGACCTAAAATTATTTTAAAATCATAAAACAATTCCATGGTATATAAGGAATCGATCTGCCATTTCAGTTTTGTGCAAAAAATCACCTTTCTGTAGGCCTTTAACTATTCTTGAGTGACATAAGATTGAACTTGGACTATATCCAATGTTTTCACATATGAAGATAATTTGAATAACATCAAGCCTTGATTTATGCAGAGATCACATGAATTTTGGAAATAGATCACAAAAACCACTTCCTGAGGTGGTTCCAGTTCATGCTCTTTATTCTTTCATCAGTTTTATGAACCATGTGGCGCTGTGGCTTAGTTGGTCAAAGTGCCTGTCTTGTAAACAGGAGATCCTGGGTTCAAATCCCAGCAGTGCCTTAAGGTGTTATTTTGTACGTCAACATGGTGCCATAACTGTTTACAGCAGTGCTTCAGGAGTGCTGGGCCCTCATTTATCAAGCGTTCTTAGGAACAGATCTGTGCGTAAAGCGTGCGTGCGATCGATCATTCCTGAGCAAAGTGTGGGATTTATGAACATGTACTTGAACTTAGAAATGTGCCTAAATCTACGCACAGCTTTGACCATGCTTACGCACATTGCCTAGTGGTAGAATTACGAAACTGTAAATGGTGTTGATCGGTGCACAGGGGAATATTACAATGTTCATTCAATTGTTGCATTACAGTATGTCTAACGGCATTTGGGTCCGTGTAGCCTATGCAATTCCAAAGCACGGTGCATTAGACCTTCCTGGCGTTCATTGCATTTCATTCAGAGTGTAACAATAATTGTTTCACCAGAAGACCTGATAATAATCAGCCTAGTTTAATTGATATGGGTATAAAAGGCACACCGTGGAAAACGTGCGCTACGGAGGGAGCGCGTGTTTAGGGAGCGTGCAGATTTATTGACAGAAAGTAGTGAGTGGCTTCTAAGCAGGTTCAGATTTCCAAAACATATATTGCTCGACCTCTGCCGTGAATTGGGGCCATTTCTCGAGCGAGAAACTAAGCGCACGCACGCCATACCTGTGCATATACAGGTGCTGTCCACTCTGGGCTTTTTGGCTACAGGTACATTTCAGCACGAGGTAGGAGATCGATGCGGCATTTCTCAGCCGTCCATCAGCCGAATTCTGCCCACAGTGCTGGATGGGATCGAGACCCCCTGAAACTGACACGAGACCCCCCGAAAACATGATTTGGGAAATGTTGGGGGGGGTCTCTAAAATATTGGCAAAATGTGATTTCCCCTAATGAGTTATGATTGCAGACGCGATGCGTGTGTGGAGCCTGTGTGCGTAATTGGCATAAAGCTGTGCTGTCCGCCGAGTATGATTCTGTATTGCTTCTCATGTGTTTTCGAGATCCGCGCTCTGAGTCAATCAAATCAAATTTATTTGTATAGCACATTTCATGTACAAACAGTTCAAAGTGCTTTACATAAAATAAAAGCATTGCAGCAGGGAGTGCAAGAAGCATTAAAAATACGTAAAAGAATATAAAGAGAAACAAATAAAATCATTTAAATGAATTTAAAAACAAGCAACAGTCTAGATAAGTTAAAAGATATTTCATGCATAGACACATGAGAAAAGAAATGTCAAGCGCAAGCAAGCAAGCAAGTTCCGGTGGCTTTTAAAGGGAATGTTGGTGCCATATATGGTTACTTGGGGGCGTTCCATGATGCAAATTAGTCTGCTCGTGCCCGCGCAAGGTGAACTGGCAGGTGTGGTATTTATCATTGCAGATTACCTACCTGTGTGCGTATGACCTGTGTAAGAACGTTTGATGAATGCCGGTTTTTTTGTACTTGGGCACATTCTAAATTTCACTCATACGACAGGATTTAGAAGGGATTCTACGCACGAATGATAAATGAGGGCCCTGGACTTCCAAAGCAGTCTGTACTTGGAGGCACTTCATCTCATGGCTTTAACTATTCTTGAGTTACAGAAGATTGAACTGGGACTTAATCCAATGTTTTCACATATGAAGATAATTTGAATAACATCAAGCCTTGATTTATGCAGAGATCACATGAATTTCGGAAATAGATCATAAAAACCACTTCCTGTGGTGGATCCAGTTCCTGCTCTTTATTCTTTCATCAGTTTTATGAACCATGTGGCGCTGTGGCTTAGTTGGTCAAAGTGCCTGTCTTGTAAACAGGAGATCCTGGGTTCAAATCCCAGCAGTGCCTGTGGGCCTTCAGAGCTGACTATGACTTTGCATGCGAAACTGGTTGTTAGCAGGGTGTTACTGAATGGTTTGCATTGTTGCTCTTCATCAAATGATGGAGCTTTCAATGAGCATCATGGTTATTATGAGACTGTTCTTTGGTCAGACTTCATAAAAATGTTTTTAGAAGTCAAATTTAGTTTTGGCAGTGTCTCTGGAGCTCATTTCCTGAGGTGGATCCAGTTCCTGCTCTTTATCCTTTCATCAGTTTTATGAACCATGTGGCGCTGTGGCTTAGTTGGTCAAAGTTCCTGTCTTGTAAACAGGAGATCCTGGGTTCAAATCCCAGCAGTGCCTGTGGGCCTTCAGAGTAAGCTAAGACTTAGCATATACAATAGCTTATTATGAGCTTTCTACTAAATCCTTTTCACTCGTCCACTTAATGAAAGTGCGTATAAATAGCATACAGCTTTTAAAGTCTTATTTATGCCTATTTTATACTTTCAGAGTGTAATTTTCCTCCGTTCACATAACAAGTCAAATGGTTAGGGTACAGTACGGTGGAGGTTCTCCTTCTGTCACACTACATAACATCAAAATGAACGTACAAACTGTGAAATAGTCAGAGTTAGAGTAAAAGCTGAGGGCAGGACGTCATTTCCTTGAAATATGTAGCGGAAAATAATACGCAAAAGCATAAAAAAGCCTTGTAAAAACACAGTAAATGACTTGGCGTGTAATAAGTACACCGCTTCATGAGATCTGGCTGTAACTGGTGAAAGTGACTTCCTCATGAACAGCAGGATCTGAGTTGAAAACCCAACAATATCTGCAAAATATGATGAAGTTTTGAACCAATTGGAGGCACTTCTACTCATGGCTTTAACTATTCTTGAGGTACAGAATCACAAAAACCACTTCCTGAGGTGGATCTAGTTCCTGCTCTTTATTCTTTCATCAGTTTTATGAACCATGTGGTGCTGTGGCTTAGTTGGTCAAAGTGCCTGTCTAGTAAACAGGAGATCCTGGGTTCAAATCCCAGCAGTGCCTTAAGCTGTTATTATGTACATCAACATGGTGCCATAACTGTTTACAGCAGAGCTTCAGGAGTGCTGGACTTCCAAAACAGTCTGTAATTGGAGGGACTTCATCTCATGGCTTTAAAGGAGAAATGCGGTATTTTCAACATTAAGCCTCATTTATGAGTCGTCTGCAATGTTTTAGAACCCCCCTGGGTGGCGGGGGCCTGGCGGGGCTGGTAGGCTGCCGCCTCTGGGGGCTCTGCCTGATGCTTGTGGGGGCTCTGTCCGGGAGCTTCCTCTGCTGTCTTCTGGGGGGATGCGTGGTTGTCCCTTCCCGGGTTCTGTGCTCCTTGGGGGCTGTTGGTGGCCTGGGTCTGGGGGCCCTCTCGGCCTGCTTCTGATTGCTGGGGGAGGGGGATTGTGACACTATACACTGATATTTAAGCATGGTTATTATGTGGGACCATCTATGTGTATTGCATGTTCATGCACACACACTCACACTCACACACATTCATTAGCCCAGTAGCATGCTCACCATGCTCACTAAGCAGTTGTTGTGCTGTCCTGTGGTTTAAGGTCACCTGTGTATTATATGTGATTGCTGCTGCTTGTGCTTTTTTGTTTCTGTGTTTGTTCTCTGCTTGTCTGCTTACAGGTGCTCCTGGTGCCTCTAAGGCTGGATTCCCCACAAAAGCCTTGGATTGTCTTCAGTTTTGTTTTTACAGGTGTAGCAGCTGGTTGTCGGATTTTTTATTGTTTTTTATGTTTGTCTCTTCATGTTTCTGTTCACTTTTTTCCCTTCTTCGCTCTCCCTCTCTCTCTGTCCCCCGGTCCGGTTCGGCACTATTATCATATCATGTTAAATATTTTAACAAAAATAAATAAATAAAAATCAGGAGTTGATGGGCATCAAGGGGAGCTTTACATTCATAAAGCTTCCCTTGGCATAGCAAATGTGTTTGGCATAAACGGTATTCAGATTAAAATTCTGCTGCCATAATGCTGGACAGGACAAGGAAAAAAAAAAAAAAAAAGAACCCCCTCACCGTTTTTTTTTTTTATTTTACTGCTGTCTCCGGTATTTGCCCAATTTTGAAACGTCCGTTTTCAAAATCATCAACTCACCGGAGTGGTTACTGGTGTGCACTGGTAATCCATATCAAATTTTGTTGCGAAAAGTTGCTCCTGTCGTGTTTTATTTGACATTTTGTACTGGATGTTCGTTGATATTACTCCGCCACCGCTACGAAAATAGTGCGAGCATGAACGAGCTGCCAAATAAAACACGACAGAAGCAACTTTTCGCAACGAAATTTGATTTGGATTACCAGTGCACACCAGTAACCACTCCGGTGAGTTGATTATTTTGAAAACCGGACGTTTATTGTGCTTTTACGGACCTCTTAGGACATGCACCATGCTTGCCATTCTGAAGCAGGTTGAGATTAATCAAAATTAGGCAAATAGCGGAGACAGCAGTAAAATTAAAAAAAACGGTGAGGGGGGTTCTAGAACATTGCAGACGACTCATAAATGAGGCTTAATGTTGAAAATACCGCAGTTCTCCTTTAACTATTCTTGAGGTACAAAAGATTGAACTGGGACTTAATCCAATGTTTTCACGTATAGAGATTATTTGAATAACATCAAGTCCTGATTTATGCAGAGATCACATGAATATTGGAAATAAATCACAAAAAACACTTCCTGAGGTGGATCCAGTTCCTGCTCTTTATTCTTTCATCAGTTTTATGAACCATGTGGCGCTGTGGCTTAGTTGGTCAAAGTGCCTGTCTAGTAAACAGGAGATCCTGGGTTCATATCCCAGCAGTGCCTGTGGTCCTTCAGAGCAAGCTATTACTTATCAAGTAACTGTCTTCACGTGATAAACTTTCGAAGCTATAATTAGGTCTACATTATAATGCAGTTGTGTGTATCTGCATATTATGACCGCTTAATCCAGAGAAAAGCAGACGGTGTTGCGCTTAACGGGCTGCTGTGCGCGCTCCCGCAGCCGCAAATCAGATTCTGACAGAAAATCACTTTTTGCCACAACACCGGCACGAGGAAACTAGAGCACGGGGAATGGGGAGGCGAACATTGGGAAACAAAGGCAAGATAAGTAAACAGAAAAACTTGCACTGGAGTCGGCTTAACTACCACGAGGAGATTTAGTGGAAGGAGAAGTTTGTCTCTCCTGTGTGAAAGAGCTGGATACATGCCTTTGAGCTTGTATTGAACAATTGTTTCACATTATTTTGGATCCATTGTCGTGATCAAGAGTTGTCTTAATAAAGTTTAAATAAAGACTTAATATATAAAATCTCAACTATTAGCACACAAATGATGACATCACCTCATTTGCATAATTAACGCTGGCATAACTCCAGGTCCTAAAAAGTAAGCACAGGCTACAGAATATATGGGGATGGGCGTCTTAATGACAAATTATATTTTCACAAGAAACAGAACATATCATTTGGAAAGGAGGGCGCTCCAAAATTTTGTTAAAGGGGATAGAGAATCAAAATCGTCTTTTTCACGTTTTTGGTGTTAGTTCTGAGTCTCCCCGCTGTGGGGAGTACACACGAAGTGCCAGCAAGTGTCAGAACCTCTGTTTCAAGTACTCCCCTTTTTTGAATTGCCCCCAGAAAAAGTGCCAATCCGTGTTTGTGAAAAAGTGATGTCACTTTTTCAGCAATCGCCCCCCCCACACCCAAATCCACAGCCACCCCGTTTCAGACACGCCCCTTCGGCGAGAAACAGGAACAGGTGTGCCTTCCAAGGCTGTGAAAGCGGACTACAATCGTTACATATTCTTCCTCCGGAAAGCAATGTTCGCGATCAATGGCTTTTATTTATTTTTAACAGCATCCCCAGTACATACAACCGCCGACTTTTCCTTTGCTCTGCGCATTTCACGGACTACAGTTTCACAAACTTTGCACGATTCCGAGCAGGCTTCAGTCGGAATTTTGCTCAGTAGATGGTCAGTTCCGACAGGGACAGACAGACTGCAGCGAGCTGTGCGCTCCGCTGAGAAGCTGATCGGCTGCACGTCTCCCATCTATCCATGACCTGCACGTCTCCAGGACTATGGGGCGAGCAGGTCGGATCACAGCTGACCCTTCTCTATTTCCTCCACTCCCCTCGGGCAGGAGGCTTCGGTCCATTCGGACCAGAACCTCCCGTCATAAAAACAGTTTTTTCCCCCTTGCAGTTGGACTTATGAACACTTCATAATCACCTCATAACCTGCCCAGTCACTTTACCATCATTAAAATTGCACTAATGAAGCTGCACTGTTGTTGCTCTGTATATTGGATACTGTGTATTGTTGTACACACCTTGTATATTTTATATTCATATATTTTTATTCTTTATTTTTTATTATTATATCCTATGTTACATGTTTGCACCTTACGCCGCAGCAAATTCCTAGTTAGTGAACACTGTTCACTAACAATGGCAATAAAACGAATTCTGATTCTGATTCTGAACTAAATCAACCCCAGTGTTATAAATTGGCTTTATTCTTAGACTTTATGTATTCATATTATGTAGTTCTCTAGATAAACTATTTTCCTAGTTTGTACGGTACACTCTGCTCATACAACGCAAATGTATGTCCAACACTTAAAGATGACGTAGCGGGATAAAATAACTGGGTCAGATAAAGCGTCTCTTAGGACAGATAGGTCTGGTGCAGTAGATGCACGCCTGAAACAACACACTCACATCGCTTACCACATCCAAAGAACATGACGAAGACGGTGGATGGCCTGCTCACAGCATGAGTAAATATTCAATGATGTAGGTACAACCTCTGAGATAAGGGTGAACATAAATATGAAATGTTTCCGGATCTCGGGACTTGGTCGGACGGATTTCATGCGAGAACTCTGTCTCTCCAAGTCCAGCGCTGATACTTGACCTGTGACCTCCAATAAATACTTTGTTTAACTTAAGACTGCTCCAACTGGTTCTTGGGCTTCCACTATAAAGAATCGGGCTAACACCACTACACTACGGAAACTGAAGCCATGCCTATTCACGAGTGTTCCGGAAGCCAAAGAATGAGGTAAGTTTTCCCAAATTTTGTTGCTTGCGGAAAGAGTTTGTGGAGTCGCAACAAATTGAGTCAGAAGTGGGATTGTAACACACTCCTCTGGGAGAGCATGGATAAATAGAAGAATCGTAAATGAATATGCAAGAAGAAACCAAAAAAGATTCAACTAGCAACACAGAGGTGTGACGTCACATACCACAGATCCTCTCAGCTGGAATTGTGCACTCTGGTGTCATTTCACAAGTGACTAGCCTACTCAACTCATCTTCTTTCCAGAACACAACCATGACAGCACACACCTGGAGGTTCCACCGAGATTTGAACTCGGATCACTGGATTCAGAGTCCAGAGTGCTGACCTTTACACCATGGAACCCCTTCCACAGTCAATTTACCCTCTCAGTCATGCAAATGCTTGACAATGAAAGGGTTTTAGCGACGTGATTTTTTTTTGTCAATTTTTCAGTGATACTCTTACAGCTTGTATTCTCAGAATTGGCACGACAGTCAAGCAACACATTCTGTATCTTCTTCAATGGTCAAAGGTTAGAATCCGCCTGTCAAGCGGAGGAACAGGGTTCGATTCCTTGACCGAAGGCTGCCATTTTCGCTCAGCAGCTCGGGATTCGCCAAAGTCCGTTTCACACCATAGCATCAGAAAATCTTTTGAAAACCTGCAAAAATTGACTTTACATGTCAACAATAGCAGATGAGGCTCCCCTCCATAATTATGAATATGTTGATGTTGCTATCATTAATGTGCAGTCATACATCTTCACACAAGGATGAAATAAATAAAGGAGGAACAAGTAATGTTTCCGCCCAGTTTCTAACTGAGGACCTTTCGCGTGTGAGGCGAATGTGATAACCACTACACTAAACGGGCTGTAAGACAGCTGCAGTACATCCAGAACGCTGCTGCTCGAGTCCTGACTAGAACCAGGAAATACGACCATGTTAGTCCAGCGCTCAGGTCTCTGCACTGGCTTCCTGTCGCTCAGAGAATAGACTTTAAAACAGCTCTGCTTGTGTACAAGTCTCTTCACGGTCAAGCGCCAAAGTACATCTCTGACATGTTAGAGCCATATGAACCAACTCGGGCTCTGAGAACCTCAGGGAGGGGTCTCCTGCTGGTGCCCAGAGTCAGGACTAAACAAGGTGAGGCTGCGTTTCAGTTTTATGCCCCTAAAATCTGGAACAGTCTTCCAGAAGATGTGAGACAGGCCTCAACTCTGACAATGTTTAAATCCAGGCTGAAAACAGTTCTATTTAGCTGTGCATATGACACCTGAAAGTATTTTATCTGCACTCTTCACTTTTAAATTAATTCATTAATGATTATTTTAATGGGTTTTAAATTTCTTTCTTTTTTAATTTCTTTCTTTTATTTTTTTATTCCTTTTTAATGGTTTTATTGCCTTCTTGTGATTTTATGTAGCTGTAAAGCACTTTGAATTGCCCCGTGTATGAATTGTGCTCTATAAATAAAATTGCCTTGCCTTGCCTTGCCTTGCCTTGCCTTACACTACGGAAACTGAAGCCATGCCTATTCACTAGTGTTCTGGAAGCCAAAGAATGAGGTAAGTTTTCCCAAATTTTGTTGCTTGCGGAAAGAGTTTGTGGAGTCGCAACAAATTGAGTCAGAAGTGGGATTGTAACACACTCCTCTGGGAGAGCATGGATAAATAGAAGTATCGTAAATGAACATGCAAGAGGAAACCAAAAAAGATTCAACTAGCAACACAGAGGTGTGACGTCACATACCACAGATCCTCTCAGCTGGAATTGATCAATCGTGCAATTTGGTGTCATTTCACAACTGACTAGCCTACTCAACTTATCTTCTTTCCAGAACACAACCATGACAGCAAACACCTGAAGGTTCCACCGAGATTTGAACTCGGATCACTGGATTCAAAGTCCAGAGTGCTGACCTTTACACCATGGAACCCCTTCCACAGTCAATTTACGCTCTCAGTCATGCAAATGCTTGACAATGAAAGGGTTTTAGCGACGTGATTTTTTTTTGTCAATTTTTCAGTGATACTCTTACAGCTTGTATTCTCAGAATTGGCACGACAGTCAAGCAACACATTCTGTATCTTCTTCAATGGTCAAAGGTTAGAATCCGCCTGTCAAGCGGAGGAACAGGGTTCGTTTCCTTGACCGAAGGCTGCCATTTTCGCTCAGCAGCTAGGGATTCGACAAAGTCCGTTTCACGCCATAGCATCAGAAAATCTTTTAAAAACCTGCAAAAATTTACTTTACATGTCAAGAATTCAGATGAAGCTCCCCTCCTATCCATAATTATGAATATGTTGATGTTGCTATCATTAACGTGCAGTCATACATCTTCACACAAGGATGAAATAAATAAAGTAGGAACAAGTAATGTTTCCGCCCAGTTTCGAACTGAGGACCTTTCGCGTGTTAGGTGAACGTGATAACCACTACACTACGGAAACTGGCTCCATACTGGTTCACGAGTGTTCCGGAAGCCAAAGAATGAGGTAAGTTTTCCCAAATTTTGTTACCAGCGGAAAGAGTTTGTGGAGTCGCAACAAATTGAGTCAGAAGTGGGATTGTAACACTCTCCTGTGGGAGACCATGGATAAATAGAAGCATCGTAAATGAATATGCAAGAAGAAACCAAAAAAGATTCAACTATAAACACAGAGGTGTGATGTTACATACCACAGATCCTCTCAGCTGGAAATGATCAATCCTGCAATCTGGTGTCATTTCACAATTGACAAGCCTACTAAACTCATCTTCTTTCCAGAACACAACCATGACAGCACACACCTGAAGGTTCCACTGAGATTTGAACTCTGATCACTGGATTCAGAGTCCAGAGTGCTGACCTTTACACCATGGAACCCCTTCCACAGTCAATTTACTCTCTCAGTCATGCAAATGCTTGACCATGAAATGGTTTTAGCGACGTGTTTTTTTGTTAATTTTTCAGTGATACTCTTACAACTTGTATTCTCAGAATTGGCACGACAGTCAAGCAACACATTCTGTATCTTCTTCAATGGTCAAAGGTTAGAATCCGCCTGTCAAGCGGAGGAACAGGGTTCGATTCCTTGACCGAAGGCTGCCATTTTAGCTCAGCAGCGAGGGATTCGCCAAAGTCCGTTTCAAACCATAGCATCAGAAAATCTTTTGAAAACTTGCAAAAATTGACTTTACATGTCAAGAATAGCAGATGAGGCTCCCCTCCTATCCATAATTATGAATATGTTGATGTTGCTATCATTCACGTGCAGTCATACATCTTCACACAAGGATGAAATAAATAAAGTAGGAACAAGTAATGTTTCCGCCCAGTTTCGAACTGAGGACCTTTCGCGTGTTAGGCAAACGTGATAACCACTACACTACGGAAACTGGCTCCATACTGGTTCACGAGTGTTCCGGAAGCCAAAGAATGAGGTAAGTTTTCCCTAATTTTGTTACCAGCGGAAAGAGTTTGTGGAGTCGCAACAAATTGAGTCAGAAGTGGGATTGTAACACTCTCCTGTGGGAGAGCATGGATAAATAGAAGAATCGTAAATGAATATGCAAGAAGAAACATAAAAAGATTCAACTATCAACACAGAGGTGTGACGTTACATACCACAGATCCTCTCAGCTGGAATTGATCAATCCTGCAATCTGGTGTCATTTCACAACTGACAAGCCTACTAAACTCATCTTCTTTCCAGAACACAACCATGACAGCACACACCTGAAGGTTCCACCGAGATTTGAACTCTGATCACTGGATTCAGAGTCCAGAGTGCTGACCTTTACACCATGGAACCCCTTCCACAGTCAATTTACTCTCTCAGTCATGCAAATGCTTGACTATGAAATGGTTTTAGCAACGTGTTTTTTTGTCAATTTTTCAGTGATACTCTTACAACTTGTATTCTCAGAATTGGCACGACAGTCAAGCAACACATTCTGTATCTTCTTCAATGGTCAAAGGTTAGAATCCGCCTGTCAAGCGGAGGAACAGGGTTCGATTCCTTGACCGAAGGCTGCCATTTTCGCTCAGCAGCTAGGGATTCGCCAAAGTCCGTTTCACACCATAGCATCAGAAAATCTTTTGAAAACTTGCAAAAATTGACTTTACATGTCAAGAATAGCAGATGAGGCTCCCCTCCTATCCATAATTATGAATATGTTGATGTTGCTATCATTAACGTGCAGTCATACATCTTCACACAAGGATGAAATAAATAAAGGAGGAGCAAGTAATGTTGCCGCCCAGTTTCGAACTGAGGACCTTTCGCGTGTTAGGCGAATGTGATAACCACTACACTACGGAAACTGGCGCCATACCTGTTCACGAGTGTTCCGGAAGCCAAAGAATGAGGTAAGTTTTCCCAAATTTTGTTGCCAGCGGAAAGAGTTTGTGGAGTCGCAACAAATTGAGTCAGAAGTGGGATTGTAACACTCTCCTGTGGGAGAGCATGGATAAATAGAAGCATCGTAAATGAATATGCAAGAAGAAACCAAAAAAGATTCAACTATCAACACAGAGGAGTGACGTTACATACCACAGATCCTCTCAGCTGGAATTGATCAATCCTGCAATCTGGTGTCATTTCACAACTGACAAGCCTACTAAACTCATCTTCTTTCCAGAACACAACCATGACAGCACACACCTGAAGGTTCCACCGAGATTTGAACTCTGATCACTGGATTCAGAGTCCAGAGTGCTGACCTTTACACCATGGAACCCCTTCCACAGTCAATTTACGCTCTCAGTCATGCAAATGCTTGACTATGAAATGGTTTTAGCAACGTGTTTTTTTGTCAATTTTTCAGTGATACTCTTACAACTTGTATTCTCAGAATTGGCACGACAGTCAAGCAACACATTCTGTATCTTCTTCAATGGTCAAAGGTTAGAATCCGCCTGTCAAGCGGAGGAACAGGGTTCGATTCCTTGACCGAAGGCTGCCATTTTAGCTCAGCAGCGAGGGATTCGCCAAAGTCCGTTTCAAACCATAGCATCAGAAAATCTTTTGAAAACTTGCAAAAATTGACTTTACATGTCAAGAATAGCAGATGAGGCTCCCCTCCTATCCATAATTATGAATATGTTGATGTTGCTATCATTAACGTGCAGTCATACATCTTCACACAAGGATGAAATAAATAAAGTAGGAACAAGTAATGTTTCCGCCCAGTTTCGAACTGAGGACCTTTCGCGTGTTAGGCAAACGTGATAACCAATACACTACGGAAACTGGCTCCATACTGGTTCACGAGTGTTCCGGAAGCCAAAGAATGAGGTAAGTTTTCCCTAATTTTGTTACCAGCGGAAAGAGTTTGTGGAGTCGCAACAAATTGAGTCAGAAGTGGGATTGTAACACTCTCCTGTGGGAGAGCATGGATAAATAGAAGAATCGTAAATGAATATGCAAGAAGAAACATAAAAAGATTCAACTATCAACACAGAGGTGTGACGTTACATACCACAGATCCTCTCAGCTGGAATTGATCAATCCTGCAATCTGGTGTCATTTCACAACTGACAAGCCTACTAAACTCATCTTCTTTCCAGAACACAACCATGACAGCTAACACCTGAAGTTTCCACCGAGATTTGAACTCTGATCACTGGATTCAACGTCCAGAGTGCTGACCTTTACACCATGGAACCCCTTCCACAGTCAATACTCTCTCAGTCATGCAAATGCTTGACCATGAAATGGTTTTAGCGACGTGTTTTTTTGTCAATTTTTCAGTGATATTCTTACAACTTGTATTCTCAGAATTGGCACGACAGTCAAGCAACACATTCTGTATCTTCTTCAATGGTCAAAGGTTAGAATCCGCCTGTCAAGCGGAGGAACAGGGTTCGATTCCTTGACCGAAGGCTGCCATTTTCGCTCAGCAGCGAGGGATTCGCCAAAGTCCGTTTCACACCATAGCATCAGAAAATCTTTTGAAAACTTGCAAAAATTGACTTTACATGTCAAGAATAGCAGATGAGGCTCCCCTCCTATCCATAATTATGAATATGTTGATGTTGCTATCATTCACGTGCAGTCATACATCTTCACACAAGGATGAAATAAATAAAGTAGGAACAAGTAATGTTTCCGCCCAGTTTCGAACTGAGGACCTTTCGCGTGTTAGGCTAACGTGATAACCACTACACTACGGAAACTGGCTCCATACTGGTTCACGAGTGTTCCGGAAGCCAAAGAATGAGGTAAGTTTTCCCAAATTTTGTTACCAGCGGAAAGAGTTTGTGGAGTCGCAACAAATTGAGTCAGAAGTGGGATTGTAACACTCTCCTGTGGGAGAGCATGGATAAATAGAAGCATCGTAAATGAATATGCAAGAAGAAACCAAAAAAGATTCAACTATCAACACAGAGGAGTGACGTTACATACCACAGATCCTCTCAGCTGGAATTGATCAATCCTGCAATCTGGTGTCATTTCACAACTGACAAGCCTACTAAACTCATCTTCTTTCCAGAACACAACCATGACAGCACACACCTGAAGGTTCCACCGAGATTTGAACTCTGATCACTGGATTCAGAGCCCAGAGTGCTGACCTTTACACCATGGAACCCCTTCCACAGTCAGTTTACTCTCTCAGTCATGCAAATGCTTGACCATGAAATGGTTTTAGCGACGTGTTTTTTTGTTAATTTTTCAGTGATACTCTTACAACTTGTATTCTCAGAATTGGCACGACAGTCAAGCAACACATTCTGTATCTTCTTCAATGGTCAAAGGTTAGAATCCGCCTGTCAAGCGGAGGAACAGGGTTCGATTCCTTGACCGAAGGCTGCCATTTTCGCTCAGCAGCGAGGGATTCGCCAAAGTCCGTTTCACACCATAGCATCAGAAAATCTTTTAAAAACTTGCAAAAATTGACTTTACATGTCAAGAATAGCAGATGAGGCTCCCCTCCTATCCATAATTATGAATATGTTGATGTTGCTATCATTCACGTGCAGTCATACATCTTCACACAAGGATGAAATAAATAAAGTAGGAACAAGTAATGTTTCCGCCCAGTTTCGAACTGAGGACCTTTCGCGTGTTAGGTGAACGTGATAACCACTACACTACGGAAACTGGCTCCATACTGGTTCACGAGTGTTCCGGAAGCCAAAGAATGAGGTAAGTTTTCCCAAATTTTGTTGCTAGCGGAAAGAGATTGTGGAGTCGCAACAAATTGAATCAGAAGTGGGATTGTAACACTCTCCTGTGGGAGACCATGGATAAATAGAAGCATCGTAAATTAATATGCAAGAAGAAACTAAAAAAGATTCAACTATCAACACAGAGGAGTGACGTTACATACCACAGATCCTCTCAGCTGGAATTGATCAATCCTGCAATCTGGTGTCATTTCACAACTGACAAGCCTACTAAACTCATCTTCTTTCCAGAACACAACCATGACAGCACACACCTGAAGGTTCCACCGAGATTTGAACTCTGATCACTGGATTCAGAGTCCAGAGTGCTGACCTTTACACCATGGAACCCCTTCCACAGTCAGTTTACTCTCTCAGTCATGCAAATGCTTGACCATGAAATGGTTTTAGCGACGTGTTTTTTTGTTAATTTTTCAGTGATACTCTTACAACTTGTATTCTCAGAATTGGCACGACAGTCAAGCAACACATTCTGTATCTTCTTCAATGGTCAAAGGTTAGAATCCGCCTGTCAAGCGGAGGAACAGGGTTCGATTCCTTGACCGAAGGCTGCCATTTTCGCTCAGCAGCTAGGGATTCGCCAAAGTCCGTTTCACACCATAGCATCAGAAAATCTTTTGAAAACTTGCAAAAATTGACTTTACATGTCAAGAATAGCAGATGAGGCTCCCCTCCTATCCATAATTATGAATATGTTGATGTTGCTATCATTAACGTGCAGTCATACATCTTCACACAAGGATGAAATAAATAAAGGAGGAGCAAGTAATGTTTCCGCCCAGTTTCGAACTGAGGACCTTTCGCGTGTTAGGCGAACGTGATAACCACTACACTACGGAAACTGGCGCCATACCTGTTCACGAGTGTTCCGGAAGCCAAAGAATGAGGTAAGTTTTCCCAAATTTTGTTGCCAGCGGAAAGAGTTTGTGGAGTCGCAACAAATTGAGTCAGAAGTGGGATTGTAACACACTCCTCTGGGAGAGCATGGATAAATAGAAGCATCGTAAATGAATATGCAAGAAGAAACATAAAAAGATTCAACTATCAACACAGAGGTGTGACGTTACATACCACAGATCCTCTCAGCTGGAATTGATCAATTGTGCAATTTCACAACTGACTAGCCTACTCAACTCATCTTCTTTCCAGAACACAACCATGACAGCTAACACCTGAAGTTTCCACCGAGATTTGAACTCGGATCACTGGATTCAACGTCCAGAGTGCTGACCTTTACACCATGGAACCCCTTCCACAGTCAATACTCTCTCAGTCATGCAAATGCTTGACCATGAAATGGTTTTAGCAACGTGTTTTTTTGTCAATTTTTCAGTGATACTCTTACAACTTGTATTCTCAGAATTGGCACGACAGTCAAGCAACACATTCTGTATCTTCTTCAATGGTCAAAGGTTAGAATCCGCCTGTCAAGCGGAGGAACAGGGTTCGATTCCTTGACCGAAGGCTGCCATTTTAGCTCAGCAGCGAGGGATTCGCCAAAGTCCGTTTCAAACCATAGCATCAGAAAATCTTTTGAAAACTTGCAAAAATTGACTTTACATGTCAAGAATAGCAGATGAGGCTCCCCTCCTATCCATAATTATGAATATGTTGATGTTGCTATCATTCACGTGCAGTCATACATCTTCACACAAGGATGAAATAAATAAAGTAGGAACAAGTAATGTTTCCGCCCAGTTTCGAACTGAGGACCTTTCGCGTGTGAGGCGAACGTGATAACCACTACACTACGGAAACTGGCTCCATACTGGTTCACGAGTGTTCCGGAAGCCAAAGAATGAGGTAAGTTTTCCCAAATTTTGTTACCAGCGGAAAGAGTTTGTGGAGTCGCAACAAATTGAGTCAGAAGTGGGATTGTAACACTCTCCTGTGGGAGAGCATGGATAAATAGAAGCATCGTAAATGAATATGCAAGAAGAAACCAAAAAAGATTCAACTATCAACACAGAGGAGTGACGTTACATACCACAGATCCTCTCAGCTGGAATTGATCAATCCTGCAATCTGGTGTCATTTCACAACTGACAAGCCTACTAAACTCATCTTCTTTCCAGAACACAACCATGACAGCACACACCTGAAGGTTCCACCGAGATTTGAACTCTGATCACTGGATTCAGAGCCCAGAGTGCTGACCTTTACACCATGGAACCCCTTCCACAGTCAGTTTACTCTCTCAGTCATGCAAATGCTTGACCATGAAATGGTTTTAGCGACGTGTTTTTTTGTTAATTTTTCAGTGATACTCTTACAACTTGTATTCTCAGAATTGGCACGACAGTCAAGCAACACATTCTGTATCTTCTTCAATGGTCAAAGGTTAGAATCCGCCTGTCAAGCGGAGGAACAGGGTTCGATTCCTTGACCGAAGGCTGCCATTTTCGCTCAGCAGCGAGGGATTCGCCAAAGTCCGTTTCACACCATAGCATCAGAAAATCTTTTAAAAACTTGCAAAAATTGACTTTACATGTCAAGAATAGCAGATGAGGCTCCCCTCCTATCCATAATTATGAATATGTTGATGTTGCTATCATTCACGTGCAGTCATACATCTTCACACAAGGATGAAATAAATAAAGTAGGAACAAGTAATGTTTCCGCCCAGTTTCGAACTGAGGACCTTTCGCGTGTTAGGTGAACGTGATAACCACTACACTACAGAAACTGGCTCCATACTGGTTCACGAGTGTTCCGGAAGCCAAAGAATGAGGTAAGTTTTCCCAAATTTTGTTGCTAGCGGAAAGAGATTGTGGAGTCGCAACAAATTGAATCAGAAGTGGGATTGTAACACTCTCCTGTGGGAGACCATGGATAAATAGAAGCATCGTAAATTAATATGCAAGAAGAAACTAAAAAAGATTCAACTATCAACACAGAGGAGTGACGTTACATACCACAGATCCTCTCAGCTGGAATTGATCAATCCTGCAATCTGGTGTCATTTCACAACTGACAAGCCTACTAAACTCATCTTCTTTCCAGAACACAACCATGACAGCACACACCTGAAGGTTCCACCGAGATTTGAACTCTGATCACTGGATTCAGAGTCCAGAGTGCTGACCTTTACACCATGGAACCCCTTCCACAGTCAGTTTACTCTCTCAGTCATGCAAATGCTTGACCATGAAATGGTTTTAGCGACGTGTTTTTTTGTTAATTTTTCAGTGATACTCTTACAACTTGTATTCTCAGAATTGGCACGACAGTCAAGCAACACATTCTGTATCTTCTTCAATGGTCAAAGGTTAGAATCCGCCTGTCAAGCGGAGGAACAGGGTTCGATTCCTTGACCGAAGGCTGCCATTTTCGCTCAGCAGCTAGGGATTCGCCAAAGTCCGTTTCACACCATAGCATCAGAAAATCTTTTGAAAACTTGCAAAAATTGACTTTACATGTCAAGAATAGCAGATGAGGCTCCCCTCCTATCCATAATTATGAATATGTTGATGTTGCTATCATTAACGTGCAGTCATACATCTTCACACAAGGATGAAATAAATAAAGGAGGAGCAAGTAATGTTTCCGCCCAGTTTCGAACTGAGGACCTTTCGCGTGTTAGGCGAACGTGATAACCACTACACTACGGAAACTGGCGCCATACCTGTTCACGAGTGTTCCGGAAGCCAAAGAATGAGGTAAGTTTTCCCAAATTTTGTTGCCAGCGGAAAGAGTTTGTGGAGTCGCAACAAATTGAGTCAGAAGTGGGATTGTAACACACTCCTCTGGGAGAGCATGGATAAATAGAAGCATCGTAAATGAATATGCAAGAAGAAACATAAAAAGATTCAACTATCAACACAGAGGTGTGACGTTACATACCAAAGATCCTCTCAGCTGGAACTGATCAATCGTGCAATTTCACAACTGACTAGCCTACTCAATTCATCTTCTTTCCAGAACACAATCATGACAGCACACACCTGAAGGTTCCACTGAGATTTGAACTCGGATCACTGGATTCAGAGTCTAGAGTGCTGACCTTTACACCATGGAACCCCTTCCACAGTCAATACTCTCTCAGTCATGCAAATGCTTGACCATGAAATGGTTTTAGCGACGTGTTTTTTTGTCAATTTTTCAGTGATACTCTTACAGCTTGTATTCTCAGAATTGGCACGACAGTCAAGCAACACATTCTGTATCTTCTTCAATGGTCAAAGGTTAGAATCCGCCTGTCAAGCGGTGGAACAGGGTTCGATTCCTTGACCGAAGGTTGCCATTTTAGCTCAGCAGCTGGGATTCGCCAAAGTCCGTTTCACACCATAGCATCAGAAAATCTTTTGAAAACTTGCAAAAATTGACTTTACATGTCAAGAATAGCAGATGAGGCTCCCCTCCTATCCATAATTATGAATATGTTGATGTTGCTATCATTAACGTGCAGTCATACATCTTCAAACAAGGATGAAATAAATAAAGGAGGAGCAAGTAATGTTTCCGCCCAGTTTCGAACTGAGGACCTTTCGCGTGTTAGGCGAACGTGATAACCACTACACTACGGAAACTGGCTCCATACTGGTTCACGAGTGTTCCGGAAGCCAAAGAATGAGGTAAGTTTTCCCAAATTTTGTTGCCAGCGGAAAGAGTTTGTGGAGTCGCAACAAATTGAGTCAGAAGTGGGATTGTAACACTCTCCTGTGGGAGAGCATGGATAAATAGAAGCATCGTTAATGAATATGCAAGAAGAAACCGAAAAAGATTCAACTAGCAACACAGAGGTGTGACGTTACATACCAAAGATCCTCTCAGCTGGAATTGATCAATCGTGCAATTTCACAACTGACTAGCCTACTCACCTCATCTTCTTTCCAGAACACAACCATGACAGCACACACCTGAAGGTTCCACCGAGATTTGAACTCGGATCACTGGATTCAGAGTCTAGAGTGCTGACCTTTACACCATGGAACCCCTTCCACAGTCAACACTCTCTCAGTCATGCAAATGCTTGACTATGAAATGGTTTTAGCAACGTGTTTTTTTGTCAATTTTTCAGTGATACTCTTACAACTTGTATTCTCAGAATTGGCACGACAGTCAAGCAACACATTCTGTATCTTCTTCAATGGTCAAAGGTTAGAATCTGCCTGTCAAGCGGAGGAACAGGGTTCGATTCCTTGACCGAAGGCTGCCATTTTCGCTCAGGAGCGAGGGATTCGCCAAAGTCCGTTTCACACCATAGCATCAGAAAATATTTTGAAAACTTGCAAAAATTGACTTTACATGTCAAGAATAGCAGATGAGGCTCCCCTCCTATCCATAATTATGAATATGTTGATGTTGCTATCATTAACGTGCAGTCATACATCTTCACACAAGGATGAAATAAATAAAGGAGGAGCAAGTAATGTTTCCGCCCAGTTTCGAACTGAGGACCTTTCGTGTGTGAGGCGAACGTGATAACCACTACACTACGGAAACTGAAGCCATACCTGTTCACGAGTGTTCCGGAAGCCAAAGAATGAGGTAAGTTTTCCCAAATTTTGTTGCTAGCGGAAAGAGATTGTGGAGTCGCAACAAATTGATTCAGAAGAGGGATTGTAACACACTCCTGTGGGAGACCATGTATAAATAGAAGCATCGTAAATGAATATGCAAGAAGAAACTAAAAAAGATTCAACTATCAACACAGAGGAGTGACGTTACATACCACAGATCCTCTCAGCTGGAATTGATCAATCGTGCAACCTGCTGTCATTTCACAAGTGACTAGCCTTCTCTACTCAACTCATCTTCTTTCCAGAACACAACCATGACAGCACACACCTGAAGGTTCCACCGAGATTTGAACTCGGATCACTGGATTCAAAGTCCAGAGTGCTGACCTTTACACCATGGAACCCCTTCCACAGTCAATACTCTCTCAGTCATGCAAATGCTTGACCATGAAATGGCTTTAGCGACGTTTTTTTTTGTTAATTTTTCAGTGATACTCTTACAGCTTGTATTCTCAGAATTGGCACGACAGTCAAGCAACACATTCTGTATCTTCTTCAATGGTCAAAGGTTAGAATCCGCCTGTCAAGCGGAGGAACAGGGTTCGATTCCTTGACCGAAGGTTGCCATTTTCGCTCAGCAGCTAGGGATTTGCCAAAGTCCGTTTGAAACCATAGCATCAGAAAATCTTTTGAAAACTTGCAAAAATTGACTTTACATGTCAAGAATAGCAGATGAGGCTCCCCTCCTATCCATAATTATGAACATGTTGATGTTGCTATCATTAACGTGCAGTCATACATCTTCGCACAAGGATGAAATAAATAAAGGAGGAGCAAGTAATGTTTCCGCCCAGTTTCGAACTGAGGACCTTTCGCGTGTTAGGCAAACGTGATAACCACTACACTACGGATACTGGCTCCATACTGCTTCACGAGTGTTCCGGAAGCCAAAGAATGAGGTAAGTTTTCCCAAATTTTGTTGCTAGCGGAAAGAGATTATGGAGTCGCAACAAATTGAGTCAGAAGTGGGATTGTAACACTCTCCTGTGGGAGAGCATGGATAAATAGAAGAATCGTAAATGAATATGCAAGAAGAAACTAAAAAAGATTCAACTATAAACACAGAGGAGTGACGTTACATACCACAGATCCTCTCAGCTGGAATTGATCAATCGTGCAACCTGCTGTCATTTCACAACTGACTAGCCTACTCTACTCAACTCATCTTCTTTCCAGAACACAACCATGACAGCACACACCTGAAGGTTCCACCGAGATTTGAACTCTGATCACTGGATTCAAAGTCCAGAGTGCTGACCTTTACACCATGGAACCCCTTCCACAGTCAGTTTACTCTCTCAGTCATGCAAATGCTTGACCATGAAATGGTTTTAGCGACGTGTTTTTTTGTCAATTTTTCAGTGATACTCTTACAACTTGTATTCTCAGAATTGGCACGACAGTCAAGCAACACATTCTGTATCTTCTTCAATGGTCAAAGGTTAGAATCTGCCTGTCAAGCGGTGGAACAGGGTTCGATTCCTTGACCGAAGGTTGCCATTTTCGCTCAGCAGCTAGGGATTTGCCAAAGTCCGTTTGAAACTATAGCATCAGAAAATCTTTTGAAAACTTGCAAAAATTGACTTTACATGTCAAGAATAGCAGATGAGGCTCCCCTCCTATCCATAATTATGAATATGTTGATGTTGCTATCATTAACGTGCAGTCATACATCTTCGCACAAGGATGAAATAAATAAAGGAGGAGCAAGTAATGTTTCCGCCCAGTTTCGAACTGAGGACCTTTCGCGTGTTAGGCGAACGTGATAACCACTACACTACGGAAACTGGCTCCATACTGGTTCACGAGTGTTCCGGAAGCCAAAGAATGATGTAAGTTTTCCCAAATTTTGTTGCTAGCGGAAAGAGATTATGGAGTCGCAACAAATTGAGTCAGAAGTGGGATTGTAACACACTCCTGTGGGAGAGCATGGATAAATAGAAGAATCGTAAATGAATATGCAAGAAGAAACCAAAAAAGATTCAACTATCAACACAGAGCAGTGACGTCACATACCACAGATCCTCTCAGCTGGAATTGATCAATTGTGCAATTTCACAACTGACTAGCCTACTCAACTCATCTTCTTTCCAGAACTCAACCATGACAGCACACACCTGAAGGTTCCACCGAGATTTGAACTGGGATCACTGGATTCAGAGTCCAGAGTGCTGACCTTTACACCATGGAACCCCTTCCACAGTCAATACTCTCTCAGTCATGCAAATGCTTGACCATGAAATGGTTTTAGCGACGTGTTTTTTTGTTAATTTTTCAGTGATACTCTTACAACTTGTATTCTCAGAATTGGCACGACAGTCAAGCAACACATTCTGTATCTTCTTCAATGGTCAAAGGTTAGAATCCGCCTGTCAAGCGGAGGAACAGGGTTCGATTCCTTGACCGAAGGCTGCCATTTTCGCTCAGCAGCTAGGGATTCGCCAAAGTCCGTTTCAAACAACAGCATCGGAAAATCTTTTTAAAACCTGTAAAAATTGACTTTACATGTCAAGAATAGCAGATGAGGCTCCCCTCCTATCCATAATTATGAATATGTTGATGTTGCTATCATTAACGTGCAGTCATACATCTTCACACAAGGATGAAATAAATAAAGGAGGAGAAAGTAATGCTTCCGCCCAGTTTTGAACTGAGGACCTTTTGCGTGTTAGGCAAACGTGATAACCACTACACTACGGAAACTGGCGCCATACTGGTTCACGAGTGTTCCGGAAGCCAAAAAATGAGGTAAGTTTTCCCAAATTTTGTTGCCAGCGGAAAGAGTTTATTGAGTCGCAACAAATTGAGTCAGAAGTGGGATTGTAACACACTCCTGTGGGAGAGCATGGATAAATAGAAGAATCGTAAATGAATATGCAAGAAGAAACCAAAAAAGATTCAACTATCAACACAGAGGTGTGACGTTACATACCACAGATCCTCTCAGCTGGAATTGATCAATTGTGCAATTTCACAAGTGACTAGCCTACTCAACTCATCTTCTTTCCAGAACTCAACCATGACAGCACACACCTGAAGGTTCCACCGAGATTTGAACTGGGATCACTGGATTCAGAGTCCAGAGTGCTGACCTTTACACCATGGAACCCCTTCCACAGTCAATTTACTCTCTCAGTCATGCAAATGCTTGACCATGAAATGGTTTTAGCGACGTGTTTTTTTGTCAATTTTTCAGTGATACTCTTACAACTTGTATTCTCAGAATTGGCACGACAGTCAAGCAACACATTCTGTATCTTCTTCAATGGTCAAAGGTTAGAATCCGCCTGTCAAGCGGAGGAACAGGGTTCGATTCCTTGACCGAAGGCTGCCATTTTCGCTCAGGAGCGAGGGATTCGCCAAAGTACGTTTCACACCATAGCATCAGAAAATATTTTGAAAACTTGCAAAAATTGACTTTACATGTCAAGAACAGCAGATGAGGCTCCCCTCCTATCCATAATTATGAATATGTTGATTTTGCTATCATTAACGTGCAGTCATACATCTTCACACAAGGATGAAATAAATAAAGGAGGAGCAAGTAATGTTTCCGCCCAGTTTCGAACCGAGGACCTTTCGCGTGTGAGGCGAACGTGATAACCACTACACTACGGAAACTGGCGCCATACCTGTTCACGAGTGTTCCGGAAGCCAAAGAATGAGGTAAGTTTTCCCAAATTTTGTTGCTAGCGGAAAGAGATTGTGGAGTCGCAACAAATTGAGTCAGAAGTGGGATTGTAACACACTCCTGTGGGAGACCATGGATAAATAGAAGCATCGTAAATGAATATGCAAGAAGAAACTAAAAAAGATTCAACTATCAACACAGAGGAGTGACGTTACATACCACAGATCCTCTCAGCTGGAATTGATCAATTGTGCAACCTGCTGTCATTTCACAAGTGACTAGCCTACTCAACTCATCTTCTTTCCAGAACACAACCATGACAGCACACACCTGAAGGTTCCACCGAGATTTGAACTCTGATCACTGGATTCAGAGTCCAGAGTGCTGACCTTTACACCATGGAACCCCTTCCACAGTCAATACTCTCTCAGTCATTCAAATGCTTGACCATGAAATTGTTTTAGCGACGTTTTTTTTTGTTAATTTTTCAGTGATACTCTTACAACTTGTATTCTCAGAATTGGCACGACAGTCAAGCAACACATTCTGTATCTTCTTCAATGGTCAAAGGTTAGAATCCGCCTGTCAAGCGGAGGAACAGGGTTCGATTCCTTGACCGAAGGCTGCCATTTTCGCTCAGCAGCTAGGTATTCGCCAAAGTCCGTTTCACACCATAGCATCAGAAAATCTTTTGAAAACTTGCAAAAATTGACTTTACATGTCAAGAATAGCAGATGAGGCTCCCCTCCATTCCATAATTATGAATATGTTGATGTTGCTATCATTAACGTGCAGTCATACATCTTCACACAAGGATGAAATAAATAAAGTAGGAACAAGTAATGTTTCCGCCCAGTTTCGAACTGAGAACCTTTCGCGTGTTAGGCGAACGTGATAACCACTATACTACGGAAACTGGCGCCACACCTGTTCACGAGTGTTCCGGAAGCCAAAGAATGAGGTAAGTTTTCCCAAATTTTGTTGCCAGCGGAAAGAGTTTGTGGAGTCGCAACAAATTGAGTCAGAAGTGGGATTGTAACACACTCCTGTGGGAGAGCATGGATAAATAGAAGCATCGTAAATGAATATGCAAGAAGAAACATAAAAAGATTCAACTATCAACACAAGAGGTGTGAAGTTACATACCACAGATCCTCTCAGCAGGAATTGATCAATCGTGCAATTTCACAACTGACTAGCCTACTCAACTCATCTTCTTTCCAGAACACAACCATGACAGCAAACACCTGAAGGTTCCACCGAGATTTGAACTCGGATCACTGGATTCAAAGTCCAGAGTGCTGACCTTTACACCATGGAACCCCTTCCACAGTCAATACTCTCTCAGTCATGCAAATGCTTGACCATGAAATGGTTTTAGCGACGTGTTTTTTTGTTAATTTTTCAGTGATATTCTTACAACTTGTATTCTCAGAATTGGCACGACAGTCAAGCAACACATTCTGTATCTTCTTCAATGGTCAAAGGTTAGAATCCGCCTGTCAAGCGGAGGAACAGGGTTCGATTCCTTGACCGAAGGCTGCCATTTTCGCTCAGCAGCGAGGGAT
This sequence comes from Odontesthes bonariensis, assembly GCF_027942865.1. Lineage (NCBI taxonomy): Eukaryota > Metazoa > Chordata > Actinopteri > Atheriniformes > Atherinopsidae > Odontesthes > Odontesthes bonariensis. The sequence goes on from NC_134516.1 coordinate 31,045,948, forward strand.
TCGCCAAAGTCCGTTTCACACCATAGCATCAGAAAATCTTTTGAAAACTTGCAAAAATTGACTTTACATGTCAAGAATAGCAGATGAGGCTCCCCTCCTACCCATAATTATGAATATGTTGATGTTGCTATCATTAACGTGCAGTCATACATCTTCAAACAAGGATGAAATAAATAAAGGAGGAGCAAGTAATGTTTCCGCCCAGTTTTGAACTGAGGACCTTTCGCGTGTGAGGCGAACGTGATAACCACTACACTACGGAAACTGGCTCCATACTGGTTCACGAGTGTTCTGGAAGCCAAAGAATGAGGTAAGTTTTCCCAAATTTTGTTGCTAGCGGAAAGAGATTGTGGAGTCGCAACAAATTGAGTCAGAAGTGGGATTGTAACACACTCCTGTGGGAGAGCATGGATAAATAGAAGCATCGTAAATGAATATGCAAGAAGAAACATAAAAAGATTCAACTATCAACACAGAGGTGTGACGTTACATACCACAGATCCTCTCAGCTGGAATTGATCAATTGTGCAATTTCACAACTGACTAACCTACTCAACTCATCTTCTTTCCAGAACACAACCATGACAGCTAACACCTGAAGTTTCCACCGAGATTTGAACTCGGATCACTGGATTCAACGTCCAGAGTGCTGACCTTTACACCATGGAACCCCTTCCACAGTCAATACTCTCTCAGTCATGCAAATGCTTGACCATGAAATGGTTTTAGCAACGTGTTTTTTTGTCAATTTTTCAGTGATACTCTTACAACTTGTATTCTCAGAATTGGCACGACAGTCAAGCAACACATTCTGTATCTTCTTCAATGGTCAAAGGTTAGAATCCGCCTGTCAAGCGGAGGAACAGGGTTCGATTCCTTGACCGAAGGCTGCCATTTTAGCTCAGCAGCGAGGGATTCGCCAAAGTCCGTTTCAAACCATAGCATCAGAAAATCTTTTGAAAACTTGCAAAAATTGACTTTACATGTCAAGAATAGCAGATGAGGCTCCCCTCCTATCCATAATTATGAATATGTTGATGTTGCTATCATTCACGTGCAGTCATACATCTTCACACAAGGATGAAATAAATAAAGTAGGAACAAGTAATGTTTCCGCCCAGTTTCGAACTGAGGACCTTTCGCGTGTGAGGCGAACGTGATAACCACTACACTACGGAAACTGGCTCCATACTGGTTCACGAGTGTTCCGGAAGCCAAAGAATGAGGTAAGTTTTCCCAAATTTTGTTACCAGCGGAAAGAGTTTGTGGAGTCGCAACAAATTGAGTCAGAAGTGGGATTGTAACACTCTCCTGTGGGAGAGCATGGATAAATAGAAGCATCGTAAATGAATATGCAAGAAGAAACCAAAAAAGATTCAACTATCAACACAGAGGAGTGACGTTACATACCACAGATCCTCTCAGCTGGAATTGATCAATCCTGCAATCTGGTGTCATTTCACAACTGACAAGCCTACTAAACTCATCTTCTTTCCAGAACACAACCATGACAGCACACACCTGAAGGTTCCACCGAGATTTGAACTCTGATCACTGGATTCAGAGCCCAGAGTGCTGACCTTTACACCATGGAACCCCTTCCACAGTCAGTTTACTCTCTCAGTCATGCAAATGCTTGACCATGAAATGGTTTTAGCGACGTGTTTTTTTGTTAATTTTTCAGTGATACTCTTACAACTTGTATTCTCAGAATTGGCACGACAGTCAAGCAACACATTCTGTATCTTCTTCAATGGTCAAAGGTTAGAATCCGCCTGTCAAGCGGAGGAACAGGGTTCGATTCCTTGACCGAAGGCTGCCATTTTCGCTCAGCAGCGAGGGATTCGCCAAAGTCCGTTTCACACCATAGCATCAGAAAATCTTTTAAAAACTTGCAAAAATTGACTTTACATGTCAAGAATAGCAGATGAGGCTCCCCTCCTATCCATAATTATGAATATGTTGATGTTGCTATCATTCACGTGCAGTCATACATCTTCACACAAGGATGAAATAAATAAAGTAGGAACAAGTAATGTTTCCGCCCAGTTTCGAACTGAGGACCTTTCGCGTGTTAGGTGAACGTGATAACCACTACACTACAGAAACTGGCTCCATACTGGTTCACGAGTGTTCCGGAAGCCAAAGAATGAGGTAAGTTTTCCCAAATTTTGTTGCTAGCGGAAAGAGATTGTGGAGTCGCAACAAATTGAATCAGAAGTGGGATTGTAACACTCTCCTGTGGGAGACCATGGATAAATAGAAGCATCGTAAATTAATATGCAAGAAGAAACTAAAAAAGATTCAACTATCAACACAGAGGTGTGACGTTACATACCACAGATCCTCTCAGCTGGAATTGATCAATCCTGCAATCTGGTGTCATTTCACAACTGACAAGCCTACTAAACTCATCTTCTTTCCAGAACACAACCATGACAGCACACACCTGAAGGTTCCACCGAGATTTGAACTCTGATCACTGGATTCAGAGTCCAGAGTGCTGACCTTTACACCATGGAACCCCTTCCACAGTCAGTTTACTCTCTCAGTCATGCAAATGCTTGACCATGAAATGGTTTTAGCGACGTGTTTTTTTGTTAATTTTTCAGTGATACTCTTACAACTTGTATTCTCAGAATTGGCACGACAGTCAAGCAACACATTCTGTATCTTCTTCAATGGTCAAAGGTTAGAATCCGCCTGTCAAGCGGAGGAACAGGGTTCGATTCCTTGACCGAAGGTTGCCATTTTCGCTCAGCAGCTAGGGATTCGCCAAAGTCCGTTTCACACCATAGCATCAGAAAATCTTTTGAAAACTTGCAAAAATTGACTTTACATGTCAAGAATAGCAGATGAGGCTCCCCTCCTATCCATAATTATGAATATGTTGATGTTGCTATCATTAACGTGCAGTCATACATCTTCACACAAGGATGAAATAAATAAAGGAGGAGCAAGTAATGTTTCCGCCCAGTTTCGAACTGAGGACCTTTCGCGTGTTAGGCGAACGTGATAACCACTACACTACGGAAACTGGCGCCATACCTGTTCACGAGTGTTCCGGAAGCCAAAGAATGAGGTAAGTTTTCCCAAATTTTGTTGCCAGCGGAAAGAGTTTGTGGAGTCGCAACAAATTGAGTCAGAAGTGGGATTGTAACACACTCCTCTGGGAGAGCATGGATAAATAGAAGCATCGTAAATGAATATGCAAGAAGAAACATAAAAAGATTCAACTATCAACACAGAGGTGTGACGTTACATACCAAAGATCCTCTCAGCTGGAACTGATCAATCGTGCAATTTCACAACTGACTAGCCTACTCAATTCATCTTCTTTCCAGAACACAATCATGACAGCACACACCTGAAGGTTCCACTGAGATTTGAACTCGGATCACTGGATTCAGAGTCTAGAGTGCTGACCTTTACACCATGGAACCCCTTCCACAGTCAATACTCTCTCAGTCATGCAAATGCTTGACCATGAAATGGTTTTAGCGACGTGTTTTTTTGTCAATTTTTCAGTGATACTCTTACAGCTTGTATTCTCAGAATTGGCACGACAGTCAAGCAACACATTCTGTATCTTCTTCAATGGTCAAAGGTTAGAATCCGCCTGTCAAGCGGTGGAACAGGGTTCGATTCCTTGACCGAAGGTTGCCATTTTAGCTCAGCAGCTGGGATTCGCCAAAGTCCGTTTCACACCATAGCATCAGAAAATCTTTTGAAAACTTGCAAAAATTGACTTTACATGTCAAGAATAGCAGATGAGGCTCCCCTCCTATCCATAATTATGAATATGTTGATGTTGCTATCATTAACGTGCAGTCATACATCTTCAAACAAGGATGAAATAAATAAAGGAGGAGCAAGTAATGTTTCCGCCCAGTTTCGAACTGAGGACCTTTCGCGTGTTAGGCGAACGTGATAACCACTACACTACGGAAACTGGCTCCATACTGGTTCACGAGTGTTCCGGAAGCCAAAGAATGAGGTAAGTTTTCCCAAATTTTGTTGCCAGCGGAAAGAGTTTGTGGAGTCGCAACAAATTGAGTCAGAAGTGGGATTGTAACACTCTCCTGTGGGAGAGCATGGATAAATAGAAGCATCGTTAATGAATATGCAAGAAGAAACCGAAAAAGATTCAACTAGCAACACAGAGGTGTGACGTTACATACCAAAGATCCTCTCAGCTGGAATTGATCAATCGTGCAATTTCACAACTGACTAGCCTACTCAACTCATCTTCTTTCCAGAACACAACCATGACAGCACACACCTGAAGGTTCCACCGAGATTTGAACTCGGATCACTGGATTCAGAGTCTAGAGTGCTGACCTTTACACCATGGAACCCCTTCCACAGTCAACACTCTCTCAGTCATGCAAATGCTTGACTATGAAATGGTTTTAGCAACGTGTTTTTTTGTCAATTTTTCAGTGATACTCTTACAACTTGTATTCTCAGAATTGGCACGACAGTCAAGCAACACATTCTGTATCTTCTTCAATGGTCAAAGGTTAGAATCTGCCTGTCAAGCGGAGGAACAGGGTTCGATTCCTTGACCGAAGGCTGCCATTTTCGCTCAGGAGCGAGGGATTCGCCAAAGTCCGTTTCACACCATAGCATCAGAAAATATTTTGAAAACTTGCAAAAATTGACTTTACATGTCAAGAATAGCAGATGAGGCTCCCCTCCTATCCATAATTATGAATATGTTGATGTTGCTATCATTAACGTGCAGTCATACATCTTCACACAAGGATGAAATAAATAAAGGAGGAGCAAGTAATGTTTCCGCCCAGTTTCGAACTGAGGACCTTTCGTGTGTGAGGCGAACGTGATAACCACTACACTACGGAAACTGAAGCCATACCTGTTCACGAGTGTTCCGGAAGCCAAAGAATGAGGTAAGTTTTCCCAAATTTTGTTGCTAGCGGAAAGAGATTGTGGAGTCGCAACAAATTGATTCAGAAGAGGGATTGTAACACACTCCTGTGGGAGACCATGTATAAATAGAAGCATCGTAAATGAATATGCAAGAAGAAACTAAAAAAGATTCAACTATCAACACAGAGGAGTGACGTTACATACCACAGATCCTCTCAGCTGGAATTGATCAATCGTGCAACCTGCTGTCATTTCACAAGTGACTAGCCTTCTCTACTCAACTCATCTTCTTTCCAGAACACAACCATGACAGCACACACCTGAAGGTTCCACCGAGATTTGAACTCGGATCACTGGATTCAAAGTCCAGAGTGCTGACCTTTACACCATGGAACCCCTTCCACAGTCAATACTCTCTCAGTCATGCAAATGCTTGACCATGAAATGGCTTTAGCGACGTTTTTTTTTGTTAATTTTTCAGTGATACTCTTACAGCTTGTATTCTCAGAATTGGCACGACAGTCAAGCAACACATTCTGTATCTTCTTCAATGGTCAAAGGTTAGAATCCGCCTGTCAAGCGGAGGAACAGGGTTCGATTCCTTGACCGAAGGTTGCCATTTTCGCTCAGCAGCTAGGGATTTGCCAAAGTCCGTTTGAAACCATAGCATCAGAAAATCTTTTGAAAACTTGCAAAAATTGACTTTACATGTCAAGAATAGCAGATGAGGCTCCCCTCCTATCCATAATTATGAACATGTTGATGTTGCTATCATTAACGTGCAGTCATACATCTTCGCACAAGGATGAAATAAATAAAGGAGGAGCAAGTAATGTTTCCACCCAGTTTCGAACTGAGGACCTTTCGCGTGTTAGGCAAACGTGATAACCACTACACTACGGATACTGGCTCCATACTGGTTCACGAGTGTTCCGGAAGCCAAAGAATGAGGTAAGTTTTCCCAAATTTTGTTGCTAGCGGAAAGAGATTATGGAGTCGCAACAAATTGAGTCAGAAGTGGGATTGTAACACTCTCCTGTGGGAGAGCATGGATAAATAGAAGAATCGTAAATGAATATGCAAGAAGAAACTAAAAAAGATTCAACTATAAACACAGAGGAGTGACGTTACATACCACAGATCCTCTCAGCTGGAATTGATCAATCGTGCAACCTGCTGTCATTTCACAACTGACTAGCCTACTCTACTCAACTCATCTTCTTTCCAGAACACAACCATGACAGCACACACCTGAAGGTTCCACCGAGATTTGAACTCTGATCACTGGATTCAAAGTCCAGAGTGCTGACCTTTACACCATGGAACCCCTTCCACAGTCAGTTTACTCTCTCAGTCATGCAAATGCTTGACCATGAAATGGTTTTAGCGACGTGTTTTTTTGTCAATTTTTCAGTGATACTCTTACAACTTGTATTCTCAGAATTGGCACGACAGTCAAGCAACACATTCTGTATCTTCTTCAATGGTCAAAGGTTAGAATCTGCCTGTCAAGCGGTGGAACAGGGTTCGATTCCTTGACCGAAGGTTGCCATTTTCGCTCAGCAGCTAGGGATTTGCCAAAGTCCGTTTGAAACTATAGCATCAGAAAATCTTTTGAAAACTTGCAAAAATTGACTTTACATGTCAAGAATAGCAGATGAGGCTCCCCTCCTATCCATAATTATGAATATGTTGATGTTGCTATCATTAACGTGCAGTCATACATCTTCGCACAAGGATGAAATAAATAAAGGAGGAGCAAGTAATGTTTCCGCCCAGTTTCGAACTGAGGACCTTTCGCGTGTTAGGCGAACGTGATAACCACTACACTACGGAAACTGGCTCCATACTGGTTCACGAGTGTTCCGGAAGCCAAAGAATGATGTAAGTTTTCCCAAATTTTGTTGCTAGCGGAAAGAGATTATGGAGTCGCAACAAATTGAGTCAGAAGTGGGATTGTAACACACTCCTGTGGGAGAGCATGGATAAATAGAAGAATCGTAAATGAATATGCAAGAAGAAACCAAAAAAGATTCAACTATCAACACAGAGCAGTGACGTCACATACCACAGATCCTCTCAGCTGGAATTGATCAATTGTGCAATTTCACAAGTGACTAGCCTACTCAACTCATCTTCTTTCCAGAACTCAACCATGACAGCACACACCTGAAGGTTCCACCGAGATTTGAACTGGGATCACTGGATTCAGAGTCCAGAGTGCTGACCTTTACACCATGGAACCCCTTCCACAGTCAATACTCTCTCAGTCATGCAAATGCTTGACCATGAAATGGTTTTAGCGACGTGTTTTTTTGTTAATTTTTCAGTGATACTCTTACAACTTGTATTCTCAGAATTGGCACGACAGTCAAGCAACACATTCTGTATCTTCTTCAATGGTCAAAGGTTAGAATCCGCCTGTCAAGCGGAGGAACAGGGTTCGATTCCTTGACCGAAGGCTGCCATTTTCGCTCAGCAGCTAGGGATTCGCCAAAGTCCGTTTCAAACAACAGCATCGGAAAATCTTTTTAAAACCTGTAAAAATTGACTTTACATGTCAAGAATAGCAGATGAGGCTCCCCTCCTATCCATAATTATGAATATGTTGATGTTGCTATCATTAACGTGCAGTCATACATCTTCACACAAGGATGAAATAAATAAAGGAGGAGAAAGTAATGCTTCCGCCCAGTTTTGAACTGAGGACCTTTTGCGTGTTAGGCAAACGTGATAACCACTACACTACGGAAACTGGCGCCATACTGGTTCACGAGTGTTCCGGAAGCCAAAAAATGAGGTAAGTTTTCCCAAATTTTGTTGCCAGCGGAAAGAGTTTATTGAGTCGCAACAAATTGAGTCAGAAGTGGGATTGTAACACACTCCTGTGGGAGAGCATGGATAAATAGAAGAATCGTAAATGAATATGCAAGAAGAAACCAAAAAAGATTCAACTATCAACACAGAGGTGTGACGTTACATACCACAGATCCTCTCAGCTGGAATTGATCAATTGTGCAATTTCACAAGTGACTAGCCTACTCAACTCATCTTCTTTCCAGAACTCAACCATGACAGCACACACCTGAAGGTTCCACCGAGATTTGAACTGGGATCACTGGATTCAGAGTCCAGAGTGCTGACCTTTACACCATGGAACCCCTTCCACAGTCAATTTACTCTCTCAGTCATGCAAATGCTTGACCATGAAATGGTTTTAGCGACGTGTTTTTTTGTCAATTTTTCAGTGATACTCTTACAACTTGTATTCTCAGAATTGGCACGACAGTCAAGCAACACATTCTGTATCTTCTTCAATGGTCAAAGGTTAGAATCCGCCTGTCAAGCGGAGGAACAGGGTTCGATTCCTTGACCGAAGGCTGCCATTTTCGCTCAGGAGCGAGGGATTCGCCAAAGTACGTTTCACACCATAGCATCAGAAAATATTTTGAAAACTTGCAAAAATTGACTTTACATGTCAAGAACAGCAGATGAGGCTCCCCTCCTATCCATAATTATGAATATGTTGATTTTGCTATCATTAACGTGCAGTCATACATCTTCACACAAGGATGAAATAAATAAAGGAGGAGCAAGTAATGTTTCCGCCCAGTTTCGAACCGAGGACCTTTCGCGTGTGAGGCGAACGTGATAACCACTACACTACGGAAACTGGCGCCATACCTGTTCACGAGTGTTCCGGAAGCCAAAGAATGAGGTAAGTTTTCCCAAATTTTGTTGCTAGCGGAAAGAGATTGTGGAGTCGCAACAAATTGAGTCAGAAGTGGGATTGTAACACACTCCTGTGGGAGACCATGGATAAATAGAAGCATCGTAAATGAATATGCAAGAAGAAACCAAAAAAGATTCAACTATCAACACAGAGCAGTGACGTCACATACCACAGATCCTCTCAGCTGGAATTGATCAATTGTGCAATCTGGTGTCATTTCACAACTGACTAGCCTACTCAACTCATCTTCTTTCCAGAACACAACCATGACAGCACACACCTGAAGGTTCCACCGAGATTTGAACTCTGATCACTGGATTCAGAGTCCAGAGTGCTGACCTTTACACCATGGAACCCCTTCCACAGTCAATACTCTCTCAGTCATGCAAATGCTTGACCATGAAATGGTTTTAGCAACGTGTTTTTTTGTCAATTTTTCAGTAATACTCTTACAACTTGTATTCTCAGAATTGGCACGACAGTCAAGCAACACATTCTGTATCTTCTTCAATGGTCAAAGGTTAGAATCCGCCTGTCAAGCGGAGGAACAGGGTTCGATTCCTTGACCGAAGGCTCCCATTTTCGCTCAGCAGCTACGGATTTGCCAAAGTCCGTTTCAAACCATAGCATCAGAAAATCTTTTGAAAACTTGCAAAAATTGACTTTAGATGTCAAGAATAGCAGATGAGGCTCCCCTCCTATCCATAATTATAAATATGTTGATGTTGCTATCATTAACGTGCAGTCATACATCTTCACACAAGGATGAAATAAATAAAGGAGGAGCAAGTAATGTTTCCGCCCAGTTTCGAACTGAGGACCTTTCGCATGTTAGGCAAACGTGATAACCACTACACTACGGAAACTGGCTCCATACTGGTTCACGAGTGTTCCGGAAGCCAAGGAATGAGGTAAGTTTTCCCAAATTTTGTTGCTCGCGGAAAGAGATTTTGGAGTCGCAACAAATTGAGTCAGAAGTGGGATTGTAACACACTCCTGTGGGAGAGCATGGATAAATAGAAGAATCGTAAATGAATATGCAAGAAGAAACCAAAAAAGATTCAACTATCAACACAGAGGTGTGACGTCACATACCACAGATCCTCTCAGCTGGATTTGATCAATTGTGCAATTTCACAAGTGACTAGCCTACTCAACTCATCTTCTTTCCAGAACACAACCATGACAGCAAACACCTGAAGGTTCCACCGAGATTTGAACTCTGATCACTGGATTCAGAGTCCAGAGTGCTGACCTTTACCCCATGGAACCCCTTCCTCAGTGAATACACGCTCTCAGTCATGCAAATGCTTGACCATGAAATGGTTTTAGCAACGTGTTTTTTTGTCAATTTTTCAGTGATATTCTTACAGCTTGTATTCTCAGAATTGGAACGACAGTCAAGCAACACATTCTGTATCTTCTTCAATGGTCAAAGGTTAGAATCCGCCTGTCAAGCGGAGGAACAGGGTTCGATTCCTTGACCGAAGGCTGCCATTTTCGCTCAGCAGCTAGGGATTCGCCAAAGTCCGTTTCAAACCATAGCATCAGAAAGTCTTTTGAAAACTTGCAAAAATTGACTTTACATGTCAAGAATAGCAGATGAGGCTCCCCTCCATTCCATAATTATGAATATGTTGATGTTGCTATCATTAACGTGCAGTCATACATCTTCACACAAGGATGAAATAAATAAAGGAGGAGCAAGTAATGCTTCCGCCCAGTTTTGAACTGAGGACCTTTTGCGTGTTAGGCAAACGTGATAACCACTACACTACGGAAACTGGCGCCATACTGGTTCACGAGTGTTCCGGAAGCCAAAGAATGAGGTAAGTTTTCCCAAATTTTGTTGCCAGCGGAAAGAGTTTATTGAGTCGCAACAAATTGAGTCAGAAGTGAGATTGTAACACACTCCTGTGGGAGAGCATGGATAAATAGAAGAATCGTAAATGAATATGCAAGAAGAAACCAAAAAAGATTCAACTATCAACACAGAGCAGTGACGTCACATACCACAGATCCTCTCAGCTGGAATTGATCAATTGTGCAATCTGGTGTCATTTCACAACTGACTAGCCTACTCAACTCATCTTCTTTCCAGAACACAACCATGACAGCACACACCTGAAGGTTCCACCGAGATTTGAACTCTGATCACTGGATTCAGAGTCCAGAGTGCTGACCTTTACACCATGGAACCCCTTCCACAGTCAATACTCTCTCAGTCATGCAAATGCTTGACCATGAAATGGTTTTAGCAACGTGTTTTTTTGTCAATTTTTCAGTAATACTCTTACAACTTGTATTCTCAGAATTGGCACGACAGTCAAGCAACACATTCTGTATCTTCTTCAATGGTCAAAGGTTAGAATCCGCCTGTCAAGCGGAGGAACAGGGTTCGATTCCTTGACCGAAGGCTCCCATTTTCGCTCAGCAGCTACGGATTTGCCAAAGTCCGTTTCAAACCATAGCATCAGAAAATCTTTTGAAAACTTGCAAAAATTGACTTTAGATGTCAAGAATAGCAGATGAGGCTCCCCTCCTATCCATAATTATAAATATGTTGATGTTGCTATCATTAACGTGCAGTCATACATCTTCACACAAGGATGAAATAAATAAAGGAGGAGCAAGTAATGTTTCCGCCCAGTTTCGAACTGAGGACCTTTCGCATGTTAGGCAAACGTGATAACCACTACACTACGGAAACTGGCTCCATACTGGTTCACGAGTGTTCCGGAAGCCAAGGAATGAGGTAAGTTTTCCCAAATTTTGTTGCTCGCGGAAAGAGATTTTGGAGTCGCAACAAATTGAGTCAGAAGTGGGATTGTAACACACTCCTGTGGGAGAGCATGGATAAATAGAAGAATCGTAAATGAATATGCAAGAAGAAACCAAAAAAGATTCAACTATCAACACAGAGGTGTGACGTCACATACCACAGATCCTCTCAGCTGGATTTGATCAATTGTGCAATTTCACAAGTGACTAGCCTACTCAACTCATCTTCTTTCCAGAACACAACCATGACAGCAAACACCTGAAGGTTCCACCGAGATTTGAACTCTGATCACTGGATTCAGAGTCCAGAGTGCTGACCTTTACCCCATGGAACCCCTTCCTCAGTGAATACACGCTCTCAGTCATGCAAATGCTTGACCATGAAATGGTTTTAGCAACGTGTTTTTTTGTCAATTTTTCAGTGATATTCTTACAGCTTGTATTCTCAGAATTGGAACGACAGTCAAGCAACACATTCTGTTTCTTCTTCAATGGTCAAATGTTAGAATCCGCCTGTCAAGCGGAGAAACAGGGTTCGATTCCTTGACGGAAGGCTGCCATTTTCGCTCAGCAGCTAGGGATTCGCCAAAGTCCGTTTCAAACCATAGCATCAGAAAGTCTTTTGAAAACTTGCAAAAATTGACTTTACATGTCAAGAATAGCAGATGAGGCTCCCCTCCATTCCATAATTATGAATATGTTGATGTTGCTATCATTAACGTGCAGTCATACATCTTCACACAAGGATGAAATAAATAAAGTAGGAACAAGTAATGTTTCCGCCCAGTTTCGAACTGAGAACCTTTCGCGTGTTAGGCGAACGTGATAACCACTACACTACGGAAACTGAAGCCATGCCTATTCACTAGTGTTCCAGAAGCCAAAGAATGAGGTAAGTTTTCCCAAATTTTGTTGCCAGCGGAAAGAGTTTGTGGAGTCGCAACAAATTGAGTCAGAAGTGGGATTGTAACACACTCCTGTGGGAGAGCATGGATAAATAGAAGAATTGTAAATGAATATGCAAGAAAAAAGCAAAAAAGATTCAACTAGCAACACAGAGGTGTGACATCACATACCACAGATCCTCTCAGGTGGAATTGATCAATCGTGCAATCTGGTGTCATTTCACAACTGACTAGCCTACTCAACTCATCTTCTTTCCAGAACACAACCATGACAGCAAACACCTGAAGGTTCCACCAAGATTTGAACTCTGATCACTGGATTCAGAGTCCAGAGTGCTGACCTTTACACCATGGAACCCCTTCCACAGTCAATTTACGCTCTCAGTCATGCAAATGCTTGACAATGAAATGGTTTTAGCAACTTGTTTTTTTGTCAATTTTTCAGTGATACTCTTACAACTTGTATTCTCAGAATTGGCACGACAGTCAAGCAACACATTCTGTATCTTCTTCAATGGTCAAAGGTTAGAATCCGCCTGTCAAGCGGAGGAACAGGGTTCGATTCCTTGACGGAAGGTTGCCGTGTTATTGCTGCTGCTTGTGCTTTTTTGTTTGTGTGTTTGTGTGTTTGTTCTTTGCTTGTCTGCTTACAGGTGCTCCTGGTGCCTCTAAGGCTGGATTCCCCACAAAAGCCTTGGATTGTCTTCAGTTTTGTTTTTACAGGTGTAACAGCTGGTTGTCTGATTTTTCATTGTTTTCTATGTTTGTTTCTTCATATTTCTGTTCCTTTTTTTCCCTTCTTCGCTCTCCCTCTCTCTCTGTCCCCCGGTCCGGTTCGGCACTATCACACTATCACATCATATTGTAACAAAAATAAATAAATAAAACTAAGGAGTTGATGGGCATCAAGGGGAGCTTTACATTCATAAAGCTTCCCTTGGCATAGCAAATGTGTTTGGCATAAACGGTAGTCAAATTACAATTCTGCTGCCATAATGCTGGACAGGACTAGGGGTTTAAAAAAAAAAAAAGAAGTGAGTGCTCATCAAACACAGCTCCAAAGCAGTCCCCAGGTCAGAGCCAGCCTTCTTTAGCAGTTTGCTCAGTTTCTTTGAGTCGCTGGCTCTGATGCTGCTGCCACAGCAGATGCTGCTGAAGAAAGATGCACTCTGCACCACAGACTTATAAGAGATATGCAACAGGTAACCTCCCAGGTGTTCCTCAGCCACCTCTTCTCCTGGGATGGAGACGCTGTTTGGCTTATTGGTGCTCCTCCTAAAATCAGCAGCTGAGGTGATTATTCCCACACCAGGCCACAAAGTGGTTGCCCACCTCCCTGCCTCTTGTCCTTCCTTCTCTGGTTACCTGTCAGGTTTTATTACTCATTTTAAAAGCTTTGAATAGTTGGACGGTTGCCTCTGTCTATGATCTGTGAACTCCTTACTCCCCTGATTGCTGCTCACACGGCCCACTGTTTAATATAACTGACCTGTTCATTAGATGGAAATGAATCCCTGCATACTCCTAAAAATCACTTTATTTTGAGGCTTTTTCTTCAAATTAAAACCCCACTTTCATAATTACTCGGGACTCTTTGTAAAATCCAAATAAAGCCAGAAAGATATGATCTTAGAACTATTAAAAAGTTCTATCTAATTAGAAATAGTGCAAGTTCGGTGCCATCTGTTGGTTAGCTAGGAAATAGTTTTTGAATTGCTCTGTATGAATGAATTGGATTCATTCTGAATTGAATTAATTGGATTATAATTACAATGAATTGAACTCTAATCGGCCTGAATTGGACTTTATTACTGAAGTGCCCTGAGATGACATTTGTTGTAATTGTAATAGTTTATTTTGGCAACATTTAAAAAAAACTGACATTATTCTGTCTTGGAAAACACTGCTGGTGGAAAACATGATACTGGCTGCTGAAAAACTGGCAGAAGTGGACCTTCCAACGTGACAGTGACAGGAAGTAATCAGCTGAAGTCGTCCAGAGATTAACAGAGAACACAAATCAACATTCTGGAATCCGGACTTCACTTCCATCCAGAATCTGTGGTTGGAACCACAGACCAGAAGAGACAGAACAGAAGCCTTCACAAAGTTGTGATGTCATCACTGTAGTGACATCACAATCGATGTCATCTCTGATCTTGTTTGACATCACAAAGTTTCTACAGGCCAGACATTTTCACTGCTTTTTCACAGTTGGTCAGGAGTTTATCTGAAGAAACACGTCCAGTTTTTGAAGCAGATTTGAAAGTCACAGCAAACGGTTTTCACATCGCCTAAAAAACACTTAATTACTATCTTAAATAGTCAGAACGGCTTCCTGACAGCCACCCTTCCATGGAGCCCATCTTTGATGAGGCTCGGGCCAACAGCCGATGGATCAGCTGAAGGTCCAGATGCATCTCTCAGCTCCTGTGTCAGGTCTTTGCTGGATTTTTTCCTCTTTCTTAAGGACATCACTTTCAGATATTGTTCATCTTCTGTAGATAGTTTTTTAGATCTGACACTTCTTCTTTTGTCCTCCACTTGTCCAGTTTCCTCAGATGTTTTAAGGACACACTGCAGAGCAAGACGCTGGAGCAGATTCTGGCAGGCGCTGACGCTCAGAACTGTGACAGCGACACAAAGGAAGCTCATTTAGAAACACCTCCTGGGACGTCTGAGGAGAGCCCATCTGCACCTGTTCAAAACGTGGCAAAGAAAGCCCTCAAAGTGTGCCCCGTTTGCTCTAAAGCATTTGATTGTGTCAGAACACTGAACAGACACACACAGTGCCACACGGACGATCGGCCCTATCACTGCATCCACTGCAACAAGCATTTTAAACACATGCACGGGCTGAAAAGACACCAGATTTACGCCATTTGCCAGAAGAAGAGCACCCGTTTCTTTTGGAGAAAAGAGTCAAGAGCAGAAGTGAGCGGCACCGACCACCAACAGGGGTCGTCGCTGAAGATACCCGTGTGGTGCTCAAACTGCGGCAAACACTTCCAGTACCCGTCCGCCCTGAAGGAGCACCAGGAGAACCTCGTGGAAATGAGGGACCTCATGAAATGTGACGACTGCGGGAAGGAATTCAAGAGCATGACGATGCTCAACGTGCACCAGAGGATTCACGAGCCGCTGTACTGAGTTACATTCATCAGCCGCTTCAGTCAGATTGCCAAACACCTTATTGTCCTTTATGAAACACTTAGGTTGATCTGGTGATCAAGGCTTATTCACCATTACATTATTTAGGATGTTCCATGTGCGCTTCATATTATTTTGATTTATTTGTAACATTTTATCATAATGTTGCTTCTTTGCTTGCCTCAACATGTTGGTCAGCCTGTTTTTGTACATCTTAGCGTTTTTCAGCAACCTCTGTTCTAGTTTTGATAAAGTCTCCATAAAGTTTATTTTTCTTCTTACATGCATTTTTTAATGCCTTTGTTATCCGAGGTTTCTCAGCATAACTATGCTTATGTGAACATAAAACTGTTGGACCGTGTTTATCATAGAGAGATAAATAACAGTTGAAGAATGAATTGTCTGCATTGTTTACTTCATCTGTATGAAACTCATTCCACTCTTGTTTTAAAGCTCATTTCTGAAGCATTAATTGCTTTAACAGTCCTTACCCTTTCATATCTACGCTTTTCTGTTTTCTTCCTCTGAAGTTGATCATTAAATGTTGCAAATACAGCTAAATGATCACTTACATCACTCATTACCAAACCACTATTTATACCAGTGTCCAAGGAATGTGTAAAAATGTTGTCAGTTAATGTTGCACTATCTGTGGCTGCTCTGCTCGGCTTTGTGATCAGTGGATACAACCCTCTACCGTATAACGCAGCCAAGAAATCACAAGTTTGTTTAGGAGTATGTACCTTTAAGAGGTCCATGTTGAAATCACCACAGATCACAAGTGTTTTATTATCTGCTATAATTGTCTGTTCCAACGCTTCAGTCTTGTGCCTCTTGTTTAAAACTTAATAACAATTGCAGGCTTGGATTTGTTATCCTTTCATGCAAAAGTGCAGCAAGCTGATATCTGTTGATTTTCAAGATGAATGTCCTTACTTGCCTTGAAGTGAACCACTTGTTCATTTACATCCTCCACTCAGCCTGATAGCCGTTAAATACTGTGTCTTCTGAGCTGGTTTGGTGGTTCAACAACAAAACAAATGTAATGAAGTTTTAAAACTGCAGCGAAAGAGATGGAATAAATGGAGATCTGACACATTACGAACAACAGGACAGTTAGGATTAGCTGTTGTTTGCATGGAGATAAAACAGGTGTTAAAGGTGTTGCAGCTAACATTCAGAAACACTTGGTGTAACTCCAGAGCACCAGAGCCTCTGACCAAAAGAGAAACTAATATAAACTTATTTACCTGAAGAACTTCAGCAGCTCATAAGGCCCTTTATCTGGAGAGTGGGTGGCTCTGGTCTTATCTGGCTCTTTGCTAGAGGCCTTTTAGGCCAGAGGATGTGAGCTCTTAGGATTACCATGACCTGGATGAGTGAGAATCTTCATCAACATGCTGTGTGTGCTGATGCTAGCTGTAAAGATGTGAAGCTCAGACAGGAGAGCTGCTTGTTGTATGAGGACACAGTGTGTGTCTTATATGGAGAAGGAAGCCTGGCTCAAATATAGAAATCATTTCTTTGTATGTTACTGATTTAAATGTGTCCTCTCAGCGGCTGTGAAGTACTGTCAGTAATACTAAGAGGGACTCTGCATAGATGGAGATGTGTCTCCATCTGGTGGCGAATAGAGGAACTGCATGATGTCAGTTTGATGAAGCGTTCAACTAAAGGAGGAAGTGAAAGTCTTCCAGTGGTTCCTGCAGAATCCTGACTCACTGGATGGTTTCCTGCCATGAAAAAGCACCGTCTGCAGAAGACGAGCAGAACGGAGCCAGCGGGCCTGATGCTGCAGATGTGCTGAACACCACAGATGCAATGGTTGGGACAAAGATGGTTGGAGAGAAGACACAGAGGAGTGAAGGCCAGCTGTAGAAAGAAAAGCACCTCCAGATCTGCTATCTGATGCTGATATCAGTGAAAATGGGCTTCTTCTTCTCCTGTCTGATGATGTGCTCAGTAATTTCAGTGATACATCCCTCAGGTTCAGCCTTGGTTGGTCTGGTGAACACCTTTACTTTCTCTCACAGCCTGCTGTGTTTTTCACTGACTGATTCCATCTGAGTTATGAAGGCAAAACAGGAAACTATGAAAAGATGAGAAAAACATCTGGATTGGACTGATGTGTGTGTGTCCCGTTACTTTAGAAAGCCTGAACTTATAAAGGTTCCTATGGTGACCATGTGTTCTGATAGTGTTGTATGAGTTTTATAAACTCTGAGGTGTCAAACAGAAGCTGTGAACATTACAAGTGTCGCTGCTGCCTCCAGAACCACTTCCGCTACACCGGCTTCAGGAGCCAGTAGGAACTTTGTCCGTCTCTGACGTCATAAGTAATAACCAATGGGAGAGCAGCTGAGCGTTTGGAACAAGCCCCGCCCCCTCGCTGTCTGCTTCTGCCAGGTGAAGCACAGAGATAAATCCTCGTTCCCTCTGTTAAAGACACCTTTATGCCCACTGAATACAGTCTGAGGAGAACTCTGAAATGTTTCAGCTAACAGGAAAGTTGTCCACAAGAACAAACACAAGAGGCTCCATGTTTTTAAGTGTATACAGTAGAACGTTTTCAGCTGTTTGGTTTGATTACTCTTACCTTCTCGGTCTACATAGCTTGCACCTTCTGACTCCTCGCCGGTTCGTCAACAAACGTGAAAGGTGAAAGTGAAAGGGTGTTGTATTTACGACAGTGTAACCGTATATATTACCTCCAAGCCTGTAGGGGGAGCTCCATAATGGGCTTTTTGAGAAGTTACATTGTATTGCTTTAACGCGGACACTAACAGATGGAGGCAGCGGTAGAACAACAGCAACAGGGTTCGGTAAAGTTTGACACATATTGACAGATTCGCACTTGCTGAATAAATACCTCCAAAATAAAGCGTCGTTCCAGATCAAATCACACCTCTCTCCATCAGATAAACATTTGAATCCAAATAAGCTGTCCTTGTGCCAGGAAAATAACATTAGTCTCCATGTGCAGCCGGCTGTAACACCTGCTACAGAAATATTCAATAACTCCGCTCTAATGAGTCTTAATGCCACTAAAATCACTGCAGACATCAACGGCCTCCTGTTGGTTCCACAAACACAGCTTGTGCTTCATTTGGTGCGTTTGTGAGTGTGAGTATGTTGTTCTGAACAATTGACCAACATCTGTATTACAGACTGTGGTGTCACCTCAGGAGACTCTGATATCCTGCTGCTTATACTACAACAGGTGTGTGCAGCAGGAACAGGAAAAGGATGGATGAGATCTTTATGATATGATGGAGGTTGGAGCTTCAACAAGAAGATGAGAAAAGTCTATATATTTCTACATTTATTTTCTTCATCTTTGACAGATCTGTCCTTTTTGTGGCAGTTCAGTAAAAATATGGAGTTTCTGCAGTCCGAGAGGCCAAACTGACATCATGCAGTTTATATTTACACCACAAGAGGGCGACATCACCATAAATGAAAAGTCCCCTTCCGTCACAGTTCCAGCAGATATGAGTTACATTAGAGCTGAACTGAACAGAGTTCTAAAAGTAGAATGGGAGGCAGAGCCTTCAGTTATCAGGCCCCTCTATTGTGGAATAAGCTGCCAGTAAATGTCCGGGAAGCAGACACCCTTTCCACTTTTAAGACCAGGCTTAAAACTTTCCTTTTTTACAAAGCTTATAGTTAGGGATGGCTCAGGTGATCCTGAAACATCCCATAATTAAGCTGCTATAGGCCTAGACTGCTGGGGGAGCTCATCTGTCACACCTTTCCTCACTTTACTCTCTTTATGTATATGTGACATTATTGTGGTCATTAACTCGTGTTTCCCTGTTCCAACAGATATCCTTTGAATGGTGTTACAGTGCCGCCGTCGCGGTGGCCCCCTGCCCCCCCCCTTTCTGTCTTCTCAAACCCCAGCTGGTCGAGGCGGATGGCCACCCTTCCTGAGTCTGGTTCTGCCAGAGGTTTCTTCCTGTTAAAAGGGAGTCGTTTCTCTCCACAGTCGCCTCAGGCACGCTCAGGCCGGGAGATTGGACCGAAAAACAAAAAGTTTTCAGTGCAATCTGTTGGTTTTCTTAGCTAGGAAATTGTTTTTGAATTGGCTCTATATGAACGAATTGGATTATTTTATGAATTATGATTATTATTAATTAATTGAATTCCAATTGGCTTGAATTGGACTTACTATCTAAGTGCCTTGAGATGACATTTGTTGTATTTGGCGCTATATAAATAAAAATGAATTGAATTGAATTGAATTGAATTGAATCAGTAACATTTATTCAGTCCTGATCATCAGTGTTTGTCCAGTTATGGTAACAAAGACAAACTGAACACATGTGGCCCCATTAAAGATGATTTACAGCCCCTAAATGAACTCTCCGTCTCCTCTGTAACTGATGAGTTCAACATGTTGAAGAGCTGTTTGAACCAACTCTGAACTCATTCATTCATTCATTCATTCATTCATTCATTCATTCATATCGTCTCACACTTTGATGGAAACGTGTCCCACACAGAAAAGTGATCATTCATTTCTTTAGATCTAAAATAATCAGTGTTGATAATCTGAGGCTCTTTTGTACAAATCTAACATGTTTTTAATCCTATAAATGATGTGATCATGTGACCGGCACTAAATCAGCTGTCTTCAGATCAGAGGTTATCGTTTTATTTGAATAAAATACTTTATAAAGAATCATTTCAGATGTAGAATATCTAAGTTACACAAAGAGCAGAGAGACCTCGATAAAATGAAAAACTGACTTTTCAACAACATTTCTTCTTCTTTTGTGGAGACTCAGAATGTGTCCAAAGTTTTGGTGGACTTTCTTTAAAAAGTGATCCATCAGCTATATTCCATCAGCTATATTCCACATCTGCTGAATACAGAAAGTTTGGACGTGTTTGTGGCTGCTGCTGCTGCTGTCCCAGCCATGATGTGTCCACACTGGGTGTTGTGTTCAGAAAGAAGCATGCACATGCACATGCACATGCACATGCACATGCTAAAACAAGGGCACGGATAGAAATGACCTTTGGCCAAATTAAATACAGGTTCATTGCTTAAAGTTCTCAGGCACCATGGCTGACTTCTGACAGAGTCATCTTAAATTAATAGTATACTTCATATTTTATACATTTTGTCTTGTGGACAACTTTTCAGGCTCAAGTCTTTTCTTCGTTGAGTCCCTGCAGGTTCTAGTGCCTGAAAGGACTCAGTTTCTCCTGACACAGTGAGGGACCTATACAGGGACACATATTTCCTTTGATCCTTATTGTTGTGACCTTTGAGTTAGAACTTCTTTTCATAATTTAGCATTGACACAGTAGCAGTTTAAGTCAGAGCAAGTGTAAGAAGGCTAAATGGACAGAGATGATTTATAACTTTCCACACGTTTAGGTCATGGCACCCCACTGTGAATATAAATGTAAAAAACACATTTCTAACACGTTGCATGAACCGTACAATAATGACAAGTTTGAGTTCAAGTTGTGTTGAATTGTTTAATTATTATTACATGTTTCTCAAGCTGTGGAGAGAAAACAGAATTAAATACAGTTCACAACATGAAATTCTCCTTTATCTGAATTTATACACGTCCCTCTCCAGTTTCATAATCTCTAGCTTGATCTTTTTTATTTTCAGTTTCTTGTGTTCCATATCTAGTTTGGTGCTTTCTTTATTGGACAAACACATTTCTTCAAAGGCTACTTACCACTCTGAAATATTTTCCAGTACTTTACCTTCACTTGCTGCCAGGTACGCTTTTGGCTGTTAAGATTGCTCCTGTTGAGATGTAACAGTGAAAAATTAATATCTGGGTCACACACACAGGATAATATGGTCACAAAGTATGATGATGCGTGTCGATTATTGGGTTATTAATAAACTGAGCAGGGTCAGTATATTTGTGCTGTACATCTCATACAGAGACAATTCAGCATGCTTTATGTAAACACATTATAACACAAAGAGGAGAGCATAAATACATGAGGACAGTAAAATAAATGTCTAACAATTGACAATGGTATGAAACTTTCATAACTATTTAGTCTGTCTGCAGTTGTTTGCCATGCCGTTTCTTCGCTTTATTGATCACAGCTGTATTACCATTTCTGGTGATGAACTTTTAAAATCCTCATACAGCTCCATAAGCATTATTTGTTCAGCTGCCGAAAAAATAAAAGCTCTTGTCTCGCTCTCCTTTTCTGCCATCTCTGTTTTTCCACAATCCACTCGTCAGGGCTTCTTACGTTCCTCGTACACTCGCACTTAGCCAGGCTATGTAAGCCTCGCTTGGATTAGCCTCACTGAGATGCAGCTGAGCTGGCTTCATGGAACGACTTGAGGCTTAAATGGGAGATGGTGTTAGTTCAAGCAACGCTTACCGGCTATAGCCTGGCTTTCTTTAGCTACTTTCTAGGAATACCCCTCTTGAGTGCCTATGAAAGGTGCCTATAAATAAAATGTATTATTATTATTATTAATTCTGATGTGCGATTAGGCAGTTCTCCTCCAACATTAAGCTCTTTTCCACTAGTATTAAAAGGTTATTAGAACTGCCAAAGGTTCCTACAGTCCGAAAGCGGCTATTAAGCTCTTTTCCACTAATACTTACTCACAACCACGTCAATGTGGGTGAGGTCGTTATAGCAAGGAGGTCCAAAAGTCCTGTGATGTCAGTCTTATGTGACACAAACATGACACAACAATTTAGGACATCGAGGCAAAAGTATACCTGCTGCTTGGTCTATGTCTTTGCGTCTAGCAATCCACCTCGTTGACGATCACAGAATACATCAAATCCAACTATTGCTGTTGCCGGTTCTTGTTAAGGAGTTAAGGAGTACTCCCTGGCCAATCAGTGGCCTGCAGTCTGTTGATGTCACATTTTCGGCTTGACTCAACTCGACCCCGACCGAGTAGGTGCTAAAAATGTACCACCTGGTGCCAGGTGGTATTACCTCATGGAAAACCCTAACAGCTGAGTGGGATCCAGTCGAGTGGAGTAGGTAGAGGTTGAAAAGGGAGGAATGTGTTCTGATGTCATTCTAAATCTCTGAAAGTTGACTTAGGCTTGTTTTATCTCGTCTTTTTTTTCGGAAGGCATGTTTTATAACATGTGAATAGCCTGGCTAGCTCAGTCGGTAGAGCATGAGACTCTTAATCTCAGGGTCGTGGGTTCGAGCCCCACGTTGGGCGTAGCAGTTTTAATAATCAACAGATGTTTGATCCAGCACTTAAAGTCAAAGTTCAGCTCTGTTACCACCATCACAGCGTCCTCAGTGGTGCCTCTTTGAATGATCACAAACCTCCTGAAATGCACAATATGAATCAAAAACATTCAAACTTGCGCAAGAGCATTATGTTTACCTTTCTTTGGGCTTACGTCCTTTCTGTATTCCCTTTTTGCTCAAGTATGATCATTCACTTTAAAACAAAATAAGGAAAATCTGACTAACGACCCATGGCCTCTGGCCCTCTTGCTTTCATTACTCATCCAGTGACATCACTCCCTGGCCAATCAGTGGCCTGCAGTTTGTAGACGTCACATTTTCGGCTCGACTCAACTCGAATCCCTGTCGTGTAGGTGCTAAAAATGTACCTGCTACCAGCTGTTACTCCCTCATGAAAAACCCTAAAACCTGAGTCGAATATAGTCAAGTGGAGTAGCGTTTTGAGTTTTGGCTCACGTTTGTCGTATTTTACACAGTCAGGGAAGTAACAGTGTCAGGATGGCCGAGCGGTCTAAGGCGCCAGACTCAAGGCTTCATTCCTTCCTTAGCACAGGGACTTCTGGTCTCCCAAAGGAGACGTGGGTTCAAATCCCACTCCTGACATTAATTTCATGCTTAAATCTTACTTGCATATTAGAAGACCATGAAGAAAGCCATGTCAGACCATGGTGAAAAAGGGCATTTATCTCTGAAGATGGGCCTTCAGTTCCTCCCATTAACATACACAATTCTGATGTGCGATAAGGCAGTTCTCCTGCAACATTAAGCTCTTTTCCACTAGTACTTACTCACAACCACCTCAATGTGGGTGAGGTCGTTATGGCAAGGAGGTCCAAAAGTCCTGTGATGTCAGTCTTATGTGACACAAACATGACACAACAATTTAGGACATCGAGGCAAAGGTATCCCTGCTGCTTGGTCTATGTCTTTGCGTCTAGCAATCCACCTCGTTGACGATCACAGAATACATCAAATCCAACTATTGCTGTTGCCGGTTCTTGTTAAGGAGTTAAGGAGCACTCCCTGGCCAATCAGTGGCCTGCAGTCTGTCGATGTCACATTTTCGGCTCGACTTAACTCGACCCCGACCAAGTAGGTGCTAAAATTGTACCACCTGGTGCCAGGAGGTATTACCTCATGGAAAACCCTAACAGCTGAGTGGGATCCAGTCGAGTGGAGTAGGTAGAGGTTGAAAAGGGAGGAATGTGTTCTGATGTCATTCTAAATCTCAGAAAGTTGACTTAGGCTTGTTTTATCTCGTCTTTTTTTTCGGAAGGCATGTTTTATAACATGTGAATAGCCCGGCTAGCTCAGTCGGTAGAGCATGAGACTCTTAATCTCAGGGTCGTGGGTTCGAGCCCCACGTTGGGCGTAGCAGTTTTAATAATCAACAGATGTTTGATCCAGCACTTAAAGTCAAAGTTCAGCTCTGTTACCACCATCACAGCGTCCTCAGTGGTGCCTCTTTGAATGATCACAAACCTCCTGAAATGCACAATATGAATCAAAAACATTCAAACTTGCGCAAGAGCATTATGTTTACCTTTCTTTGGGCTTACGTCCTTTCTGTATTCCCTTTTTGCTCAAGTATGATCATTCACTTTAAAACAAAATAAGGAAAATCTGAATAACGACCCATGGCCTGTGGCCCTCTCTTGCTTTCATTACTCATCCAGTGACATCACTCCCTGGCCAATCAGTGGCCTGCAGTCTGTAGACGTCACATTTTCGGCTCGACTCAACTCGAATCCCTGCCGTGTAGGTGTTAAAAATGTACCTGCTACCAGCTGTTACTCCCTCATGGAAAACCCTAAAACCTGAGTTGAATATAGTCAAGTGGAGTAGCGTTTTGGTTCACGTTTGTCGTATTTTACACAGTCAGGGAAGTAATGGTGTCAGGATGGCCAAGCGCTCTAAGGCGCCAGACTCAAGGCTTCATTAGTTTCTTAGCACGGACTTCTGGTTTCCCAAAGGAGACGTGGGTTCAAATCCCACTCCTGACATTAATTTCATGCTTAAATCTTACTTGCATATTAGAAGACCATGAAGAAAGCCATGTCAGGCCATGGTGAAAAAGGGCATTTATCTCTGAAGACGGGCCTTCAGTTCCTCCCATTAACATACACAATTCTGATGTGCGATCAGGCAGTTCTCCTGCAACATTAAGCTCTTTTCCACTAGTACTTACTCACAACCACCTCAATGTGGGTGGGGTCATTATAGCAAGGAGGTCCAAAAGTCCTGTGATGTCAGTCTTATGTGACACAAACATGACACAACAATTTAGGACATCGAGGCAAAGGTATACCTGCTGCTTGGTCTATGTCTTTGCGTCTAGCAATCCACCTCGTTGACGATCACAGAATACATCAAATCCAACTGTTGCTGTTGCCGGTTCTTGTTAAGGAGTGGCTTTCATGACTCACCCAGTGACATCACTCCCTGGCCAATCGGTGGCTTGCAGTCTGTAGATGTCACATTTTCGGCTTGACTCAACTCGACCCCGACCGAGTAGGTGCTAAAATTGTACCACCTGGTGCCAGGAGGTATTACCTCATGGAAAACCCTAACAGCTGAGTGGGATCCAGTCGAGTGGAGTAGGTAGAGGTTGAAAAGGGAGGAATGTGTTCCGATGTCATTCTAAATCTCAGAAAGTTGACTGAGGCTTGTTTTATCTTGTCTTTTTTTTTCAGAAGGCATGTTTTATAACATGTGAATAGCCAGGCTAGCTCAGTCGGTAGAGCATGAGACTCTTAATCTCAGGGTCGTGGGTTCAAGCACCACGTTGGGCATAGCAGTTTTAATTATCAACAGATGTTTGATCCAGCACTTAAAGTAACAGTTCAGCTCTGTTACCACCATCACAGCGTCCTCAGTGGTGCCTCTTTGAATGATCACAAACCTCCTGAAATGCACAATATGAATCAAAAACATTCAAACTTGCGCAAGAGCATTACGTTTACCTTTCTTTGGGCTCATGTCATTTCTGTATTCCCTTTTTGCTCAAGTATGATCATTCACTTTAAAACAAAATAAGAAAAATCTGAATAACGACCCATGGCCTCTGGCCCTCTCTTGCTTTCATTACTCATCCAGTGACTTCACTCCCTGGCCAATCAGTGGCCTGCAGTCTGTAGACGTCACATTTTCGGCTCGACTCAACTCGAATCCCTGCCGTGTAGGTGTTAAAAATGTACCTGCTACCAGGTGTTACTCCCTCATGGAAAACCCTAAAACCTGAGTCGAATATAGTCAAGTGGAGTAGCGTTTTGAGTTTTGGTTCACGTTTGTCGTATTTTACACAGTCAGGGAAGTAATGGTGTCAGGATGGCCGAGCGGTCTAAGGCGCCAGACTCAAGGCTTCATTCCTTCCTTAGCACAGGGACTTCTGGTCTCCCAAAGGAGACGTGGGTTCAAATCCCACTCCTGACATTAATTTCATGCTTAAATCTTACTTGCATATTAGAAGACCATAAAGAAAGCCATGGTGAAAAAGGGCATTTATCTCTGAAGATGGGCCTTCATTTCCTCCCATTAACATACACAATTCTGATGTGCGATGAGGCAGTTCTCCTGCAACATTAAGCTCTTTTCCACTAGTACTTACTCACAACCACCTCAATGTGGGTGGGGTCGTTATAGCAAGGAGGTCCAAAAGTCCTGTGATGTCAGTCTTATGTGACACAAACATGACACAACAATTTAGGACATCGAGGCAAAGGTATACCTGCTGCTTGGTCTATGTCTTTGCGTCTAGCAATCCACCTCGTTGACGATCACAGAATACATCAAATCCAACTGTTGCTGTTGCCGGTTCTTGTTAAGGAGTGGCTTTCATGACTCACCCAGTGACATCACTCCCTGGCCAATCGGTGGCTTGCAGTCTGTAGATGTCACATTTTCGGCTTGACTCAACTCGACCCCGACCGAGTAGGTGCTAAAATTGTACCACCTGGTGCCAGGAGGTATTACCTCATGGAAAACCCTAACAGCTGAGTGGGATCCAGTCGAGTGGAGTAGGTAGAGGTTGAAAAGGGAGGAATGTGTTCCGATGTCATTCTAAATCTCAGAAAGTTGACTGAGGCTTGTTTTATCTTGTCTTTTTTTTTCAGAAGGCATGTTTTATAACATGTGAATAGCCAGGCTAGCTCAGTCGGTAGATCATGAGACTCTTAATCTCAGGGTCGTGGGTTCAAGCACCACGTTGGGCGTAGCAGTTTTAATTATCAACAGATGTTTGATCCAGCACTTAAAGTAACAGTTCAGCTCTGCTACCACCATCACAGCGTCCTCAGTGGTGCCTCTTTGAATGATCACAAACCTCCTGAAATGCACAATATGAATCAAAAACATTCAAACTTGCGCAAGAGCATTACGTTTACCTTTCTTTGGGCTCATGTCATTTCTGTATTCCCTTTTTGCTCAAGTATGATCATTCACTTTAAAACAAAATAAGAAAAATCTGAATAACGACCCGTGGCCTCTGGCCCTCTCTTGCTTTCATTACTCATCCAGTGACTTCACTCCCTGGCCAATCAGTGGCCTGCAGTCTGTAGACGTCACATTTTCGGCTCGACTCAACTCGAATCCCTGCCGTGTAGGTGTTAAAAATGTACCTGCTACCAGGTGTTACTCCCTCATGGAAAACCCTAAAACCTGAGTCGAATATAGTCAAGTGGAGTAGCGTTTTGAGTTTTGGTTCACGTTTGTCGTATTTTACACAGTCAGGGAAGTAATGGTGTCAGGATGGCCGAGCGGTCTAAGGCGCCAGACTCAAGGCTTCATTCCTTCCTTAGCACAGGGACTTCTGGTCTCCCAAAGGAGACGTGGGTTCAAATCCCACTCCTGACATTAATTTCATGCTTAAATCTTACTTGCATATTAGAAGACCATAAAGAAAGCCATGGTGAAAAAGGGCATTTATCTCTGAAGATGGGCCTTCATTTCCTCCCATTAACATACACAATTCTGATGTGCGATGAGGCAGTTCTCCTGCAACATTAAGCTCTTTTCCACTAGTACTTACTCACAACCACGTCAATGTGGGTGGGGTCGTTATAGCAAGGAGGTCCAAACGTCCTGTGATGTCAGTTTTATGTGACACAAACATGACACAACAATTTAGAACATCGAGGCAAAGGTTTACCTGCTGCTTGGTCTATGTCTTTGCGTCTAGCAATCCACCTCGTTGACGATCACAGAATACATAAAATCCAACTGTTGCTGTTGCCGGTTCTTGTTAAGGAGTGGCTTTAATGACTCATCCAGTGACATCACTCCCTGGCCAATCAGTGGCCTGCAGTCTCGAGATGTCACATTTTCGGCTCAACTCAACTCGACCCCGACCGAGTAGGTGCTAAAAATGTACCACCTGGTGCCAGGTGGTATTACCTCATGGAAAACCCTAACAGCTGAGTGGGATCCAGTCGAGTGGAGTAGGTAGAGGTTGAAAAGGAGGAATGTGTTCCGATGTCATTCTAAATCTCTGAAAGTTGACTTAGGCTTGTTTTATCTTGTCTTTTTTTTTCAGAAGGCATGTTTTATAACATGTGAATAGCCCGGCTAGCTCAGTCGGTAGAGCATGAGACTCTTAATCTCAGGGTAGTGCGTTCGAGCCCCACGTTGGGCGTAGCAGTTTTAATAATCAACAGATGTTTGATCCAGCACTTAAAGTCAAAGTTCAGCTCTGTTACCACCATCACAGCGTCCTCAGTGGTGCCTCTTTGAATGATCACAAACCTCCTGAAATGCACAATATGAATCAAAAACATTCAAACTTGCGCAAGAGCATTACGTTTACCTTTCTTTGGGCTCATGTCATTTCTGTATTCCCTTTTTGCTCAAGTATGATCATTCACTTTAAAACAAAATAAGAAAAATCTGAATAACGACCCATGGCCTCTGGCCCTCTCTTGCCTTCATTACTCATCCAGTGACATCACTCCCTGGCCAATCAGTGGCCTGCAGTCTGTAGACGTCACATTTTCGGCTCAACTCAACTCGAATCCCTGCCGTGTAGGTGCTAAAATTGTACCACCTGGTGCCAGGTGGTATTACCTCATGGAAAACCCTAACAGCTGAGTGGGATCCAGTCGATTGACTGAAAAGGGAGGAATGCGTTCTGATGTCATTCTAAATCTCTGAAAGTGTACTTAGACTTGTTTTATCTCTTCTTTTTTATCGGAAGGCATGTTTTATAAGATGCGAGCCCGGCTAGCTCAGTCGGTAGAGAATGAGACTCTTAATCTTAATCTTAAAAGCCACAGGTTCCTCTCTCAGTGACAGTCAGCCAGACTCCACCTGATCTGTACAAAGAAGAGAAGCAAACAGTCGAAATGAGCTACTTTTTTTGTACTTTACGTTCAACAGACACTGAGGGTGGGGGTATTTCTACATGCATTCACTTCTTTTATATTACATTTAGCAGACGCTTTTACAAATTAGGATAATTAGGATATGATGACAGACAGTCATCATTGAAAAAAATTAAACGTGCACAATCGGCCTCCTATAATGCAATCTATGCAGTTTCCAAGTATAGAATCGAGTGTAGGAGCGAGTGAAATTAAAGAATTCCCGATTTCCATGTCTTTTTTTAAAATTTAAAGAAAAAAAAATTTAATTTTAAAACATTTTTTTTTTTTTTTTTTTCCCGGTTTGGAATGTCTCGCAGACCGGTACTGATTTAAGAGATCAGTATTTAACAACTTTGTTGCACAAAGGCTGGGTGGCCTCTCGCGGCCCAGTTTCCCTTTTTAAATAAACATTCCAGTCATTCGTATTGAATGTTGACCCCGTGGTTGAACATCAAACATTTAGATGCAAACCTTGAAGACGTAGAACGTTTCAAACTGGATGTTTCAGCTGTTGTCTCGAAGCAAGTTCATCAACAGTTTCAAGTTCTCTGCCCGACTGATGTACTTTGGGTTGTCCAACAGATAATGGTGAGAATATAGAGGGGGATGGTCACTATAACGCTGTTTTCACGTAGTTGTTAGCTGCTCACTGGTGTGAACTGTGAACCTGAACGAGTGTGTACAAGTAAAGCAGATTTTCAGCTTCCCACATGAGAAGCCTGGACAGAAATGTTTGTTTTGATTTAAAAACCTCTTTACTCCATGACCCTTTCTCTTAGTGCAGAATTAGAACCCCAGAATGTTCTAATTTATTCGCTGAGCCCCCTGTGACATCACACAGAACCCCCCTTAATGTACAGAATACGGAACCCGTGGCAGTCGGATCCTTACCAGACCGGTGCAGAGTAACACCTGTTTCAGTAGTTTGTGAAAGCCTTTAACTAACTTCAACACTGTTGATATACAGCTTGCAGACATCCATTGCATCTCTCAGTGTTGAATGAAGATGATGCCCTTCAGTGATGATGACATAATGTGAGTACAACCAACTGCTCGATGCTGTAAATTGTCTCTTTGGGTCTTAAAATTCTTTTGGGTCTATCATAAAGGAGTATAAACTCGAGAGTGATATTACAGTTCTTAAATGGTGCGCCTATGACTCAGAGTTTACACCTAATAAGTTGGACTCTAGATTCAAAGATTGGATAGCTAAGGGTATAACAGCCTTATGCAGGGTAATGAAAGATGGAAAAATGCTCAGTTTTGAAACGCTTAAAAGGACACATTTATTAGAAAAACAAGACTTCTATGGATATCTGCAGCTGCGGCACTACGTTGATACGAAGATGAAAA
This sequence comes from Odontesthes bonariensis, assembly GCF_027942865.1. Taxonomy (NCBI): domain Eukaryota; kingdom Metazoa; phylum Chordata; class Actinopteri; order Atheriniformes; family Atherinopsidae; genus Odontesthes; species Odontesthes bonariensis. The sequence goes on from NC_134516.1 coordinate 31,076,346, forward strand.
ATGTAACAAAGACTGGCACATGTTTGATTGAACTGTTTACAAAAGCCTATAATTCAGAAACTATTGATAGAACTGTTTCATGTTTATATAAGAGTCTGTCGAATTTGAAATCACATTCAACTTCATATATTAAAACAAAATGGGAGAAGGAAGGAGGAATAATTATATCTGAAGAAGAATGGACAACAATATGGAGGTATCAATGGATGTGTACCAGCTCACAGAAGTGGAGGGAGTTTGGCTGGAAAAGCCTGATTAGGTACTTTATTACACCCTTCCAGAAATCTCACTATGACAATAACTCCTCAGTCTGCTGGAGGAACTGTGGAAATCAAAATGCAAACCATTATCACATTTTCTGGGACTGACCGCTCATGAAGGACTATTGGAAAAAGATACACAACGCCCTACAGGACATCTTCAAATGTGAAATACCCCTCGACATTAAGACTATGTTTTTCGGACACATACCTGAGGGATGGCTGAAAAGAGATAAGCACCTCATAAATATCCTGCTAATGGCTTGCAAAAAGAATATCACCAGGAAATGGCTATCACAAGAGAGCCCAACTGTCAACATCTGGATGGACATCACAATGGACAGATATAAAATGGAGAGAATAACAGCATTTGTTCATTTTAAACTGGAGAAATTCACCTCATACTGGGAAAACTGGGTCAACTATGTCACGCCCCATAGGCCTGATTTTATTTTTACAAATCAATAACTATGCCATATAAAAAGGATCACTCCCCACTTTGTACATATTCTTATGTGTTTTTGTTGTTTGGTTCTTTTTTTTTGTTATCGTTTAGACATAAAACAAAAATACCACTTTGGCATTTAGGACAGACAAGAGATGTAAGATGTATGCACATGTACCGGATGTGAATGTTTGTTTCTGAATGTCAATAAAAAAAGAATCATTCTTTTGGGTGGGCATTGATGACAGATAAGCCACAGAAATGTATCACTGCAGTAATGGACAACTGTCGGCCCGGTTAAAGTACATTACAATAATTTGTCTGAAATCACTAAATTCATGACATTTACCATTTATCATTATCTAAAATGTTCTATTGTCTTTCTGTTTCCAGCTGTTAGTCTGGGTCTTGAGGTCCGTCAGTCTCCCTCTGATCTCATCAGAAATCCTGGTGACGAAATGCAGATTTTCTGCAGCCACAGTAAAAGTGACTACAGAGTGATGCTCTGGTACCAGCAGTCACCTGGAGACACAGCTATGAAACTCATTGGATATTTGAACTACAAAGCTGTCACAATGGAAGACAAATATAAAGATGGTTTCAGTCTCGCTGGAGATTTGGGTGGAGACGCAGCAAAGAATGGATCTGTGCACATCCCAGATGCAGGAGTGAATTACAGTGCAGTTTACTACTGTGCAGCACCAGAAGCACAATGACACAAATCCCCTCTGAACTCTACAAAAACTGCACACAAGTTTTTTTCTGCAGGCTCCCAAAGCAGCTGCTATGTGGTTGCCTTTCAGTTTGATGCATTCGCAGCACACTTCAGTAACACTGTTTCTGTACACTTTAACTTGGTGTCTCACTTTAGCACGATTTATACATCCAGGAAGGCAATCTACAGCAGCAAGAATATGTGAAGCCACTCCCTCCTTCCACTTCATCAGTTACAGTGATGGTGTTTCTTCATCCTCTTCATTCCTCTTTAAACCTCACTCATCTCATTTGAGCCTTAACACAAGTATAGATGCTGAGACTTTTCTGACTGTATCAACATCTGCAAAACTCTGTGAAACATAGTTTTATACGTTTTTTTTTTCAAGGCTTTTAAACAAATCATCTGTGCTGAACAAGATGCACAATGACACAAATCCCCTCTGAACTCTACAAAAACTGCACACGACTTATCAACTTCAGTGGTTTTGAATGAAAATGAAAAAAAATGCTCTGGGACACCTGCTGAAGATCTCACTACACAAGGCAGCACTTTGGGTTTTAAAAAAGTGTAATGAGCCTTTTTCATGTTGTCTGAAAAGCAAAAGTTTAAGAATGCAGGTAAATGATGGATAACTGCAGCAACAATGGGAGCCATCAGTCTGCTTTACAGCCACAGGAAGCCACTCCTCTCTTGACATCACATCGGTTGGCTCATAAAATCACTCTCAGTTCAGTTAAAAGGAGAAACCCTGTCATGATTTCACTCCTGTGTTTCATTGCTGACGTCAGAGTGACTGCACTCATGTCAGACTTCTACAGGATCATCATATTTCTTATTTATCATTTCCTCACAGGTAGCGATTGTTTCATTGTGAATTAAGATGTCTTCTACACCAACGGTGAGTCATTCACAAACTTAACTTCACGGTGAAGAAAACTGGTGAATGTGCAGACAGTGAAACAAACAAAATAGACAAAAAGCTCAGAAGTTCTGTGACAAACCCCAAATAGTATATCTATATCTGTAGTATATCAGATAGTACATCTGCCTCTGTCTTTAAAGCACCATCAGCTCCGTCAACATGTCCAAAGACACTGACGAACTCCTGTACCGACCACACACAAACCCGCCTCCGTTTAACGTGTTTGAATATTTGTTAAGGACAGAAAAATGTTCATTCCAATATTTCAAAGTGTTACAAGTGTGCACGTCAATATCAGAACGGATCACATGGTGGAACTTCTCCATCAGCTGATTCATACTTCACACAGTGTAATCTTCCTGGTTTCACAGCTGTGTTCACTTCAGTTAAGCTCCTCCCACATAACAAACGTGGCCTCCTGTTGGTTCACAGGATCAGAGAAGGTCACACCTTGCAGTGACACACCTCCCTGCATCTCTTCATATCTGGGACTACACAGTGAGATACTGTAACTGAGAGCCTGAGTTTTACAGCATGACCTCTATCAGACATCGGCTCCTCAGCTTATTGGTGCTTGCTCACTGGATCAAAGGTAAAGTAGTATGTTATTAGCAGATTCATTTCAGCAGTTAGATGGTGTCTGCACCGGTGAAACCGTTAACTGGTAAAATGCTCATTTGTGGTAACTTTCTCTGTTGTGCTCACAGGTCATGTTGATGGAAGTGATGTCTTCCAGACTCCCATACTGTGGGAGCAGCAGGGTGAAAATGCAACAATACACTGTAACCACACAAAGGGTGGAGGCTATCACCAGATGTACTGGTACAGACAGCTGCCTGGAGAAACTATGAAACTTATCGTGTTCACAGCTACAGGTAAAACAGATCACGACTTTGGAGAATTCAGCAAAGACAAATTCTCAGCCACCAAGACTGAAGCTGAGAGAGGAACATTCACAGTAAAGAATCTGCAGCCAGAAGATAAAGGCTGGTATTTCTGTGCTGTGAGTCAACACAGTGATCCAAACACATGTGAACACTGAACAAAAACCTCTGCACACTGTTCCCATCTGTATTTATCTGCTCTCCTGTAGGGGGAGCTCATGTACAAGCTGACAATGTCTCACAGTCATGTGACACTCCCATATGCAAGTCTTCATATCTGTGCTGTGATGTCAGAGCTGCCATCACACACACTGACAGTGACTGTGGTCTCCAAGTTCAGTCTTCTCCCAACACAATAATGATCCCAGCTGCTCTGATCAAACTCTCTGCAGCTCTGCTCTGTATTGCAGGTACTTTATGCACATGATGATGCTGAGGACTGAAAGGAGAAGAAGTTCTCTTCTTTTAATTCATAATCAGAATTTCATCTTGTTCTTTTTCATTTGCACACAGAAGAGTTGTTGGAGCTTCTGTAACACAATGTGACTTTGACTCCTGCAGGTCTAACTGATGGGAATGATGTGACCCAGACTCTTCTGCTGTGGAAGAACGAGGGTCAGTCTGCCACGATAAGGATGCTACTTACTTCCTGATGTACTGGTACCAACAGCTGCCAGGGGAGGGAATGAGGCAGATAGTTTTCACCACTCCATCTCCTCCACATAGATATGAAAGCGGCTTCAGTGAGGACAAATTTCAGTGATTTGAGATCATTTCTTATTCTTTGGAAGACAGTCCAGGAAATGTCTTCAATCGCTGAAGGAGTCTGTTCAGAATCACACCCAAACTTAACAGGACTTACCACCATGTTCTCAAAAAAAAGAGGATAAACTACCCCAATAAGAAGCACTTACTATAATGAGGAACAGCTCAGTTTTTCTATCAGGGCACTTATCATGACAAAGTCTCGCTTCTGATAGAAAATAAGTGTCATTCTAATCGTGGCCACAATATTGATCTTCTATTTGACTTGGAAAATCACATGTCATCCCTGGAAGTAATCCAGTTTGTCTCAAAGGTTCAGATCTTGTACATTTTCACTACCAAGACAACCCCAAAGAGAAGCACTTTTGAGCACAAGAATCAGGAGTGACTCCTTTGAGGTGATCTGAGAGTGATTTGCCCCCAAAAATGAGGCTTCACATTTACCCAGTGGATGTGGTCTGTCCCAGAGTGTCGCACTCTTTCACTCCAAAGCCATGTAAATGCTCAAATTAGGTAGAAATTAAATAGAAATTCCTTGCAAATAGATTTTTTATCTATTGTTAGATTCGGTTCTTTAATTGGAAGCTCAAGAATGGACCGGAGTAATTCAAGTGAAAATGAAGTGTTTATAGGAGTGTGCGAACCTAAGTGGTGGGCAACTGAAGCTGGATCACATTGAAAACACTGTGTTTTGTCTGCCACTTTTTTGCCCAAAATGCCTCAGTTTTGTGCCGTTTTTGGATGTAGCAATCGGTCTAACCGAGAGAAGGGAAAGGGTTACTATCGAGTACCTAAGGTAATCGCCCATAGAGGTGAGAAATGGAAAAAACTAATAAAACAACGCCGCAAAAAGTGGATAGCTAACCTACGTTTACAGACTGGAGGGGCTGAATCTGCAAATGCTCGTGTCTGCGGTGACCACTTCGTCAAAGGTATGTGCAAAATCTAACTGTTTAGTAGTAGTGCAGTAAAGTATTATGTTGTTAAATGCCAATCAACAGTAATGTAATACGGGCTACGTTTGGGCTTTGTTTTGAAGGCTGCCCCAGCGCGTTGTTAGCTACTGAGTCAGTTGACTGGGCTCCGACGGTCAAGCTGGGTTACCAAAACACAGAGCCAAGACACAGCCATCGGTGTTTCATGCGATCTCTGAGAGTGGTTGATCTAAACAAAACAAATTTGTCATGTCGTCACAATCTTCACGTTTCAGTAGTATCCACGAAGTGCTTAAGTGCTAACAGGGTACATTAGCTCCCAAGTTCTTGACAACAGAATCGTTCTCTCTCTCTCTGCCTTGTGCATTAGGCTAACAAAGACACAATGTCAGCATTTGTATATTTGGATCTCGGCATTTTATTAAAACATAAACATTTTTGATTGTTATTTGAGTGCCAACATTCACAGCTCGGCATTCAACATGTTAAGTTCTGCTTTACTGCCCAGCCCTGCACTACACACTGCATTTTCCATTGGGATAATGCACCATAAACAACACAGAAAACAAGCTTACCCTGGCCAACACCAAAACACAATCATTCTGTAGACGTTTTACTCCGAGTTTGCTGATCCATCCGCTGTGGTAATAGTTGTATGCCTCCAAACTTTTGTGGGCCTTCATCTGTTGCTTGGTTTAGTAAGAAGTCTGAAGAACCAGGTAGCTCGTTATGTCCACAGCCTCTATATTCGGCAAATCGTTCCGGTCTTGCGAAAATTCGGACATTTTCATTAAAGCTATAATGTGTAATGTTTCCAATGTGGAAACGGAAAATGCGAAGCTGATGACATGTCCTTCTACAAATCCCGTAGTTTTAAAATGGCGGAGCAACATGGAGACATTCATTGGGGTGTAACACTCTTATGTACATTCGTATGCTGAATATAAAGAATATAAGAACACTGCACTTTTGTGATGGAGGTAATTAATAACGATTGAGGTAATACTTGTGAATGATAAGACTCAAATTTGTTAATAGACAACGTGAAATATTACACATTATGACTTTAAGTATGGGTCACGCCCAATGTATTTCTCAACTAACGCCAAATACCTTTCCCTATATGCCGGCTCCAAACCACTACAATATTCATTCATCTCCATGTTGGTGCTGCTGTAGCAATTACAGCAGCAAGCAAGTCTTCATTGCACAGGCATGTGGAAATAGTAGAAAACAATTCTAATGCGTTAGCAAAAAACCTTCTATATCAGGAGTATTGATCAAGATTCTAGAAATAGAGACTCTTTTCTAGTAAGTTTAAAACCTTCCTCACTCAACTGATAATAACTCCGCAAATGAGCACATTTCTTAATAGATTATATGTAGAAAATAATATTTTGCTATATGTAATGTGTGTATGTGGCCCCGAACCCATCCTCTGTGTGGACTCTTTGTTCATAATGGCCTAAAACTCTATGTGGTTCACAAGGCCTTGCTCCCCCATAAGTACCATTACAACACACAACACTGATTTATCAAAAATTATCACATAAAAAAAAATTCTCCTATGACCCCAGTTCCACTTGGCGACCGACCAACTCATTACCTTTCAAAGTCTAAGGTCCCGCTCCAAACAGCCGAGTCACCCCACTGGCAATAATCATACTAATGATTGGTTGATTTATACCCACAAAATGATTAATCAGCTTAATGATTACATGAAATACAACAGATGAACAAATACAATTTTTTATGATGTCGTGTAGTCTCTTCTGGTCCAATCCTGTCACTGCTTGGTGCTCGGTTCTCCTCTTGGCTGAACGTCTGTTCAGCATTCTGATCCGGAACTAATCTTGGAAGGAGAGGTCACCAGTACGTCAAAGCATGTCATATCCCGCAGGAAGTCCGTCAGACTGCACCTCGACTTCCGGTTATCATTTGTATTTATAGCCTCATAGGTTGGACTCACACTCGACCGAGTATGATTGGACATGAGTAGGTCCAACATGCTTCGTCATATTCTCTGGATCAGCCCAAAACAATGTGTACGTGTGAATCTGCCCTTGCTTTCCCAATTGTTTTGTCTCCCTACTCCTGGATCACTTTAGGTCATCATGGAAAAGTACTGAGACTATTTCATTCATAATGTCTAAGAACAAAGCCAATTTTTACACTAGACAGGCACTTTGACCAACTAAGCCACAGGGCCACATGGTTCATAAAACTGATGAAAGAATAAAGAGCAGGAACTGGATCCATTTCAGGAAACAAGGTCCTGAGACTCTCCCAAAACTAACTGTGACTTCAAATTTTTTTTTTTATCAAGTCTGACCAAAGAACAGACTCAAAATAACCATGATGCTCATTTAAAGGTCCATCATTTGATCAAGACCAACAATGCAAAGCATTCAGTAGAACCCTGCTAACAACCAGTTTCTCATGCTAAGTCATAGCTAGCTCTGAAGGCCCACAGGCACTGCTGGGATTTGAACCCAGGAGACAGTTTACGAGACAGGCACTTTGACCAACTAAGCCACAGCACCACATGGTTCATAAAACTGATAAAAGAATAAAGAGCAGGAACTGGATCCACTTCAGGAAGTGTTTTTTATGATTCTGTACCTCAAGAATAGTTAAAGCCATGAGTAGAAGTGCCTCCAATTGGTTCAAAACTTCATCATATTTTGCAGATATTGTTGGGTCTTCAACTCAGACCCTGGTGTTCATGAGGAAGTCACTTTCACCAGTTACAGCCAGATCTCATGAAGCGGTGTACTTATTACACGCCAAGTCATTTACTGTGTTTTTACAAGGCTTTTATATGCTTTTGCGTATTATTTTCCGCTACATATTTCAAGGAAATGACGTCCTGCCCTCAGCTTTTACTCTAACTCTGACTATTTCACGGTTTGTACATTCATTTTGATGTTATGTAGTGTAACAGGAGGAGAACTTCCACCGTACTGTACCCTAACCATTTGACTTGTTATGTGAAAGGAGGAAAATTACACTCTGAAAGTATAAAAAAGGCATAAATGAGACTTTAAAAGCTGTGTGCTATTTATACGCACTTTCATTAAGTGGACCAGTGAAAAGGATTTAGTAGAAAGCTGATAATAAGCTGTTTAATATGCTAAGTCATAGCTTGCTCTGAAGGCCCACAGGCACTGCTGGGATTTGAACCCAGGATCTCCTGTTTACAAGACAGGCACTTTGACCAACTAAGCCACAGTGCCACATGGTTCATATAACTGATGAAAGAATAAAGAGCAGGAACTGGATCCACCTCAGGAAGTGGTTTTTGTGATTCTGTACCTCAAGAATAGTTAAAACCATGAGATGAAGTGCCTCCAAGTACAGACTGTTTTGGAAGTCCAGCACTCCTGAAGCACTGCTGTAAACAGTTATGGCACCATGTTGATGTACATAATAACAGCTTAAAGGCCTACAGAAAGGTGATTTTTTGCACAAAACTGAAATGGCAGATCGATTCCTTATATACCATGGAATTGTTTTATGATTTTAAAATAATTTTAGGTCCCTGGATAGTCCTGATTAGACCCAATAAACTATCACCACTTTTGATTCGAATTTTGGCAAACCGACGACAGGTGCGTGACGTCGCGAGTGCAATAAACAATAAACATGTCTGATACCAGTAGTTCCAGTAGCGAAGCCAGCAGTTTGCCAGACCTGGCAAACTGAGCTATAATGTTCACAATTTAGGTTATAGTTGTTCTCTTTATCATAAATGCGTACACACTAAGATTGTCTTTTCTCAACCATGTTTTTTTCTCTCTCATTCAGCCCTGAGTGACAACAATCCAAACAGACTCTGAGTGATCATTGCCCTGTGATTATAATGCAAATAGCATTGATTCATCCATCTATCCATCATCTTACAAAGCCAATTTTAACAACAGCTTCTTCGCGGCAAATTTCGATGTGTGCCGCGGGACGTTGCTTGGAAATATAAAACGTTGGGTTCAGTGCAGTTTTTATTGCGAGTAGAAGTGCGTGTGTTGCCCTCAGCACCAGCAGCTCACACCACCGGGGACAGAGGAAGCAGAGAGACCTGCGGTCGGACAGGAATCCACCTGGCGGAGAGCGGACACACTCTGCCAGGTGGAGAGTGGAAATCAGCCGGCAGAGCGATCATGTCCACGTCGGGGCTCTTGATGATCGCTCTGTCGGCTGATTTCAGGGCAACCATCCCGCGGTGTGTCCGCTCTCCGCCAGGTGGAGAGTGTGTCCGCTCTCCGCCAGGTGGATTCCCCCTGAGTGTCCGCACCGCAGGGAGCTGAACACGGCGGGATGGCTCCGGCTGATTTCACCAGAGAGGAGGCAGGCGGACAGGGAGACACAGACACAAGTTCCGACCGCAGGTCTCTCTGCTTCCTCTGTCCCCGCAACATTTGAAACTTTTCAGGTGAGAAAGTAGTCGTTTAGATCCCCAACGTGTTGAAAACCTGACAAAATATTTTGTTCCGACGAATTCGGCGCTGCTAAAGCTAGCCGCATTGAGCAACGCACTTCCGGTTATTTTGACAAAATAAAATACCCGTTGCCTTTTATCATAGGGAAAACAGGAAGTGAACCTACCCTCGTTGTAGCTAGCTTGAAACTGCCGTTTTGACAGGATGTGACGGTATGCCGGGTTGCCGCCGTCCTGCAGTGCTTCTGTCTTCTGACAAAGTCGCTAAATTGGCAACACGGCAGCCAGGAAAAACCATGGCACGTGTGACGTCACACGGATTTTCTAGGAGGTTTCCTAGCGGCAAATTCAAAATCTCAAATTTCATGCGTTTATGAAATGTTTTGGTGTAGAGTCCAATGATCAGTATTGTTCCTCTGTGTATGTATTATCATTATGTATTGGGTGTAGTGTCAGCTTTCTGTAGGCCTTTAAGGCACTGCTGGGATTTGAACCCAGGATCTCCTGTTTACTAGACAGGCACTTTGACCAACTAAGCCACAGCACCACATGGTTCATGAAACTGATGAAAGAATAAAGAGCAGGAACTGGATCCACCGCAGGAAGTGGTTTTGTGTGATTTATTTCCAATATTCATGTGATCTCTGCATAAATCAGGGCTTGATGTTTTTCAAATTATCTCTATATGTGAAAACATTGGATATAGTCCCAGTTCAATCTTCTGTACCTCAAGAATATTTAAAGCCATGAGATGAAGTGTCTCCAAGTACAGACTGTTTTGGAAGTCCAGCGCTCCCGAAGCACTGCTGTAAACAGTTATGGCACCATGTTGACGTACATAATAACACCTTAAGGCACTGCTGGGATTTGAACCCAGGATCTCCTGTTTACTAGACAGGCACTTTGGCCAACTAAGCCACAGCGCCACATGGTTCATAAAACTGATGAAAGAATAAAGAGCAGGAACTGGATCAACCTCAGGAAATGAGCTCCAGAGACTTTCCCAAAACTAACTGTGACTTATAAAAAAACATTTTTATCAAGTCTGACAAAAGAACAGTCTCACAATAACCATGATGCTCATTGAAAGGTCCATCATTTGATGAAGAGCAACAACGCAAAGCATTCAGTAGAACCCTGTTAACTTCCAGTTTCTCATGATAAGTCATAGCTAGCTCTGAAGACCCACAGGCACTGCTGGGATTTGAACCCAGGATCTCCTGTTTACTAGACAGGCACTTTGACCAACTAAGCCACAGTGCCACATGGTTCATAAAACTGATGAAAGAATAAAGAGCAGGAACTGGAACCCAGTTTGGAAGTCTGGAAGTTTTGGAAGTCCTGAGGGGTGTTCCACGAAGCTGGATTCGCTGAAAGCCTGGCTTTTCTCGATAGTTCTGGCTAATCTAAGAGAGTTCCGCTCCACCAACGTGGCTCTTTTCTTTCAGTTGCTCTTTCCAGCTCTCTGCCTCTTTCAGAACTGACTGATATTCACTTTCTGCTGCTGCTGCTTTCAGAGTTTCACACAATCCTGCAGTGACTCGGTTGCACTGCTTGAGCTCCTGCTCACACTTTTGACGGAGATGCCGCTCACACGTCAAACAGTTTTGCACCTTCTTTAGTTTTTCCTCAGTCATGGAGCAGCCGCTCTCTGCTGCCACTCTTCTGTCTTTTTCTCCTGTCAGAAAGAAATGTTTCTTCAGCAGCTTTGTCCTCAGAATATCCATCCCATGCTATAAATAGCTGATCTTTTCATTCTTCTGTCGGTAAGAGTTCTGTCATTTCTCTGATCCATAATCTCGGTCGGCAGCAGAGGCGTTAGAGGGAATCCCCTCGGTTTGTGAAACTGGAAACTTCCACTTGACTGGAGGAACTACGGAGGCCTGGAGATGATCCTGCAGGAGCTGGACATCCTCTGAGTGAGGAGTCCCAGCTGCAGCAGAGACCTGGGATTGTTCTTTTTCCAACAGTTGCTGGGTTCCTCATAACTTTCCTTACTGCCAAAAGTAATGGGACACGTGTAGAAACCCTCGGGCAAATCGTCGTCTGCCATGTCACACCACTGAAGTGGAGGAGATGATTTCTTGGTTTGACTCATTTTGCTTGTTGTTTTTAAGTACTTAAAATTCAATTCAATTCAATTCATTTTTATTTATATAGCGCCAAATACAACAAATGTCATCTCAGGGCACTTCAGTAATAAAGTCCAATTCAGGCCAATTGGAGTTTAATTTATTGTAATTATAATCCAATTAATTCAATTCAGAATGAATCCAATTCATTCATACAGAGCAATTCAAAAACTATTTCCTCGCTAAGGAAACCAACAGATGGCACCGAACTTGCACTATCTCTAATTAGATAGAACTTTTTAATAGTTCTAAGATCATATCTTTCTGGTTTTATTTGCATTTTACAAAGAGTCCCGAGTAATTATGAAAGTGGGGTTTTAATTTGAAGAAAAAAGCCTCAAAATAAAGTGATTTTTAGGAGTATGCAGGGATTCATTTCCATCTAATGAACAGCTCAGTTATATTAAACAGTGGGCCGTGTGAGCAGCAATCAGGGGAGTAAGGAGTTCACAGATCATAGACAGAGGCAACCGTCCAACTATTCAAAGCTTTTAAAATGAGTAATAAAATCTGACAGGTAACCAGGGAAGGAAGGACAAGAGGCAGGGAGGTGGGCAACCACTGTGTGGCCTGGTGTGGGAATAATCACCTCAGCTGCTGATTTTAGGAGGAGCACCAATAAGCCAAACAGCGTCTCCATCCCAGGAGAAGAGGTGGCTGAGGAACACCTGGGAGTTTACCTGTTGCATATCTCTTATAAGTCTGTGGTGCAGAGTGCCATCTTTCTTCAGCAGCATCTGCTGTGGCAGCAGCATCAGAGCCAGCGACTCAAAGAAACTGAGCAAACTGCTAAAGAAGGCTGGCTCTGACCTGGGGACTGCTTTGGAGCTGTGTTTGATGAGCACTCACTTCTTTTTTTTTTTTTAAAACCCCTTGTCCTGTCCAGCATTATGGCAGCAGAATTGTAATCTGAATACTGTTTATGCTATATCATATATGCTATACCAAGGGAAGCTTTATGAATGTAAAGCTCCCCTTGATGCCCATCAACTCCTTCCATCCATCCATTATCTATACTGCTGAATCTGTTGGTCGGGTCGCGGGGGGGGGGCTGGAGCCTATCCCAGCAGTCAATGGGTGAGAGGCGGGGTACACCCTGGACAGGCTGCCAGTCCATCACAGGGCCACATAGAGACAAACAACCATGCACACTCACACTCACACTCACACCTAAGGACAATTTTTTAGACAGTGAGAGGAAGCCGGAGTACCCGGAGAGAACCCACGCATACACGGGGAGAACATGCAGACTCCACACAGAAAGGCCCTGGCTGGGTGTTGAACCTGGAACCTTCTTGCTGTGAGGCGACTGTGCTAACCACCACACCACTGTGCAGCCCCCTCCATCAACTCCTTATTTTTATTTATTTATTTTTGTTACAATACTTAACATGATGTGATAGTGTGATAGTGCCGAACCGGACCGGGGGACAGAGAGAGAGGGAGAGCGAAGAAGGGAAAAAAAGGAACAGAAATATGAAGAGACAAACATAGAAAACAATGAAAAATGAGAAAACCAGCTGCTACACCTGTAAAAACAAAACTGAAGACAATCCAAGGCTTTTGTGGGGAATCCAGCCTTAGAGGCACCAGGAGCACCTGTAAACAGACAAGCAGAGAACAAACACGCAAACACACAAACAAAAAAGCACAAGCAGCAGCAATCACACGGCAACCTTCCATCAAGGAATCGAACCCTGTTCCTCCGCTTGACAGGCGGATTCTAACCTTTGACCAGCGAATTGTCAAGCATTTGCATGACTGAGAGCGTAAATTAACTGTGGAAGGGGTTCCATGGTGTAAAGGTCAGCACTCTGGACTCTGAATCCAGTGATCGGAGTTCAAATCTCGGTGGAACCTTCAGGTGTGTGCTGTCATGGTTGTGTTCTGGAAAGAAGATGAGTTGAGTAGGTTAGTCAGTTGCCAAATGACACCAGAGTGCTCAATTCCAGCTGAGAGGGTATGTGACATCACACCTCTGTGTTGCTCATTGAATTTTTTTTGGTTTCTTCTTGCATATTCATTTACGATGCTTCCATTTATCCATGCTCGAAACTGGGCGGAAACATTACTTGCTCCTCCTTTATTTATTTCATCCTTGTGTGAAGATGTATGACTGCACGCTAATGATAGCAACATCAACATATTCATAATTATGGATAGGAGGGGAGCCTCATCTGCTATTCTTGACATGTAAAGTCAATTTTTGCAGGTTTTCAAAAGATTTTCTGATGCTATGGTGTGAAACGGACTTTGGCGAATCCCGAGCTGCTGAGCGAAAATGGCAGCCTTCGGTCAAGGAATCAAACCCTGTTCCTCCGCTTGACAGGCGGATTCTAACCTTTGACCATTGAAGAAGATACAGAATGTGTTGCTTGACTGTCGTGCCAATTCTGAGAATACAAGCTATAAGAGTATCACTGAAAAATTGACAAAAAAAATCACGTCGTTAAAACCCTTTCATTGTCAAGCATTTGCATGACTGAGAGCGTAAATTGACTGTGGAAGGGGTTCCATGGTGTAAAGGTCAGCACTCTGGACTTTGAATCCAGTGATCCGAGTTCAAATCTCGGTGGAACCTTCAGGTTTGTGCTGTCATGGTTGTGTTCTGGAAAGAAGATGAGTTGAGTAGGCTAGTCACTTGTGAAATGACACCAGAGTACACGATTGATCAATTGCAGCTGAGAGGATCTGTGGTATGTGATGTCACACCTCTGTGTTGCTAGTTGAATCTTTTTTGGTTTCTTCTTGCATATTCATTTACCATGCTTCTATTTATCCATGCTCTCCCAGAGGAGTGTGTTACAATCCCACTTCTGACTCAATTTGTTGCGACTCCACAAACTCTTTCCGCGAGCAACAAAATTTGGGAAAACTTACCTCATTCTTTGGCTTCCGGAACACTAGTGAATAGGCATGGCTTCAGTTTCCGTAGTGTAGTGGTTATCACGTTCGCCTCACACGCGAAAGGTCCTCAGTTCGAAACTGGGCGGAAACATTACTTGCTCCTCCTTTATTTATTTCATCCTTGTTTGAAGATGTATGACTGCACAATAATGATAGCAACATCAACATATTCATAATTATGGATAGGAGGGGAGCCTCATCTGCTATTCTTGACATGTAAAGTCAATTTTTGCAGGTTTTCAAAAGATTTTCTCATGCTATGGTGTGAAACGGACTTTGGCGAATACCTAGCTGCTGAGCGAAAATGGCAGCCTTCAGTCAAGGAATCAAACCCTGTTCCTCCGCTTGACAGGCGGATTCTAACCTTTGACCATTGAAGAAGATACAGAATGTGTTGCTTGACTGTCGTGCGAATTCTGAGAATACAAGCTGTAAGAGTATGACTGAAAAATTGTCAAAAAAAATCACGTCGTTAAAACCCTTTCATTGTCAAGCATTTGCATGACTGAGAGCGTAAATTGACTGTGGAAGGGGTTCCATGGTGTAAAGGTCAGTGTCTTGGGCTACGTTCCCAATCAGCTTAAACACTTCTCAATAATATCCAGGACGCATGTGCTTGATTCCATGAAGTTTACTGAGAATCTTGTGAAACTGAAAATACAGCAAAACCATCTGCATTAATATTATAAAGATACGATCTGATCTAAACACGAAACAGTCTTAACACAGAGCTAACCTAGCTTAGCTACACAATTTAAATCTTAGCAGTCTTAATACATACAAACTCACAATTGCCAGATTAATGTTAATGTCAGCTGATAAACAATACTCACAGACGTTGTTTTAGCGAAGAGGGAGAACAACTGGAGGATTAACAGAAGAGCTGAAGACTGCGTGTGTTTGCACGACCGTAGCTGACCACAGCACTGAGAGTTTTCTACATGTCCCAACATGTCCCAAGTACCACCCCCACGTTGCTATGGTAACCAAATGACATTGAACTGTGTTTCTAGCAAACGAACAACGTATTTTCCAGGGGCATAACACTCCCCGCTTGGGTTCTTTAAAGAGCCCACATTAACAAACAGAATCAGTCTTTGGAGAAAGAAGCAGAACGACTTCTGTAATGGGACGAGAAAAGGTCTTTTTGGTTCCATCCCTGACAACTTCCGCTTCAACTTTCCGGACCAATCCATCCTCTCCTGGAAAGGTTTTTGTGATGATGCCCATAGGCCATTCGTTTCTCTTTGCCTGCTTGTCTTTCAGGAGAACTATGTCTCCTTCTTGGAGGCTTGGCCGTTTTCCTTGCCACTTGTGCCGGAGCTGCAATGTTTTGAGGTATTCATGTTTCCACCTGTTCCAAAACATATCTGCCAGACCCTGAACTTGCTTCCACTCCTCTCTGAACAGATCTGCTTCCTCAAAGCTGCCTGGTGGAGGAGGAGGCGCAGAGCCTGTCTTGAGGGTCAGGAGCATTGCTGGTGTGAGGATGAGAGGCGATTCTGGATCCGATGACACTGGGATGAGAGGCCTATTATTCATGATCGCAACTACCTCGGCCATGAGCGTAGTCAGAACCTCATGTGTTAGGCGAGACCTCTTCTGATCTTGCAACATGCAATCTAAGATACGGCGGGCGATGCCAATCATGCGCTCCCATGCGCCACCCATGTGGGACGCATGGGGTGGGTTAAACACCCAGGTACAGCTCTGTGTGCTCAGGTACTTCTCCATGCTATTGAAGCCTGGATTCGTCTTGTCCATTTCCAGCTCACGGGAGGCGCCAATGAAATTAGTTCCACAGTCAGAGCGTATCTGCTTTGCAGGGCCTCTGATCGAAAAGAACCTTCTTAAGGCGTTGATAAAACTGCTGGCACTCATTGCCTCGATCACCTCGATATGAACTGCCCTTGAACACATACATGAGAACATCACTGCCCATCGTTTGGAGTTGGAGACTCCTCCTCTTGTGCGGCGTGAGACAATGTCCCATGGTCCAAAGACATCGACACCCACGTAGGTGAAAGGAGGTGCTACTTGTAGCCGTTCTGCTGGCAAGGCTGCCATCTGCTGATGTTCGGTCTTTCCCCTCAGTTTCCTACAAATGACACACCTGTAGAGCAAGCTGCTAATACAGCGTTTGGCTCCCACCAGCCAGAACCCTGCAGCTCGAATGGCCCCTTCGGTGAGATGTCTTCCTTGGTGTTTCACTGCTTCGTGATAGTGTGACACGAGCAGGGTTGCGAGGTGATGCCGCCCAGGAATGATGATAGGGTGAGTCTCATTCATGCTTAGACTCGACTGCCCAATGCGACCTCCTACCCTAAGAAGTTGGTCTGGGCCCACTGTGGGGTGCAATTTCCACAGGCTGCTAGAAGATGGGATGTTTGAACCTGAGTTGATACACTTGAGCTCCTCAGCATAGCACTCATTCTGGACACTCTTTACGATACACACTTTGGCTTTGAGTAGCTCTTCCTCTGTAGGACGACAGATGTGCCACCCCTGGCATTCCTTCTGAATGGAGTGAGCGAAGGAGTGAGCCACGTGGATCAGGTGTGCTATGGCTGTGAGGAGAGTGCTGAACTTGGAGAAGCGTTCAAAGCGTTGTGAGTGTACCACATCTCTGGTAACATGTGTGAGGCTTGTCGTCACCTGGGGACGCACTTCAGAATCGATGTCAGGGTTGACAAGATCATAGTTCTCAGATGGACACGAGGATGCATCGTAGAGAAAGGCTGGTCCTTTGAGCCATGTTGTGCTACTAAGGAGGGCTGGTGTCACTGTTCTTGAGCCTACATCAGCTGGGTTGAGGTGTGTTGGAACATACTTCCACTGGCCAGGACACAGTGACTGATGGATTCTCTGAACCCTGTTATGTACATAGACATAGAATCTCCTTGACTGGTTGTGGATATATCCCAATACAACCTTGCTATCTGTGTAATAGGTGATGTTGTTAAATGTTGTGTCCATCTCTGTGGCTATCATCTCGGCGATCTCGACAGCGAGTACAGCTGCACAGAGCTCAAGCCTTGGGATAGTTAGGCCAGGCTGGGGGGCCAACTTTGCCTTCCCAAAGACAAAGCCAACATCCACCTGTTCTTGTTGGCTTGTGACCTTAATGTAGGCCACAGCTGCAATTGCTTTGACTGATGCGTCTGCAAAGACGCAGAGTTCTCTTCTTAGTGCCCCTGCAGTGGAGAAGGACGTATAAGGGCGTTGTATCTGGAGCCCCTCTAAGTCTTTGAGTGACTCTTTCCATCTGGTCCACTCAATCTCCATGTCTTTGGGTAGGGGCGAGTCCCATTCCTCTGCTTGTGTGGTGAGTTCTCTGAGTATTAGTCTTCCGTGAACTGTGATGGGTGCGAGGAACCCTAAGGGGTCATAGAGGCTATTCACTGTCGAGAGTACTCCTCTACGGGTGAACGGCTTTTTATCGTCTTCAATCTGAAACATGAAGGTGTCTGTGCGCATGTTCCAGAACAATCCAAGGCTACGTTGGATGGGCAGATCATCGACGAAGAGATCTAGGCTGTTGACGTCGTTGGAACGATCCTCGGATGGGAATGCTTCGATGACGGCAGGTCGATTTGACGCAATTTTGTGCAGTCTGAGGTTAGAAGCTGCAAGCATCTTCTGCGCTCGCCCGAGGACACTGATGGCTTCTTCCTCACTGCTGAAAGACTTTAAAGCATCGTCAACATAGAACTCACGGTCGATGAATCTTCTTGCGTCGCTGCCATAGTCGGCTTCTGCTTCCTTAGCTGCCCGTCGCAAACCGTACACTGCAACGGCAGGCGAAGGACTGTTCCCAAACAGGTGGACTCGCATCCTGTAGTCCACAATACCAGAGGTGAGGTCGTTGTTCCTATACCACAGGAAGCGGAGGAAGTCCCGGTGGTCCTCCTTTACAACGAAGCAGTGGAACATGTGCTCGATGTCAGCGGTGATCGCTACTTGTTCCTTCCTGAACCTCATGAGAACGCCTAGTAGGCTATTATTAAGGTCGGGGCCAGTGAGCAAAACGTCGTTGAGCGATACTCCTCCACATGACGCGCTGCTGTCGAAGACCACACGGATCTTATCTGGCTTCCTGGGGTGGTACACGCCAAACAGGGGCAGGTACCAGCACTCCTGTTGGGGTTTCGTTGGTGGGGCAACTTCTGCATGTGCTCTCTTGAGCATCTTCTCCATAAACTCCAGGAAGTGGGCTTTCATCTGCGGCCGTTTTTCCAATGAGCGGTGGAGTGAGACCAGACGGTCGAGAGCGTGTTTCCTGTTATTGGGTAGCCGCTGTCTTGGCGACCGGAAGGGTAAAGGTGCAACCCAACTTTTGGCGCTGTCCTGGTGGCACTCAGCTTCCATTATCTGAAGAAACTTCAGATCTTCTATGGATGGAGCAAGTCTGTGGTCATCAGGAGTACGTGCGAAGACGGTTTGACCCAGGCTGTCTCCTATGAGGGTCGCTGAGCCGTACGTGGGGGTTAATGCCAGATGTTTAGGTGCTTGACTGAACATCTCTTTCACCCTGATCTTGCTGTTGCATGGCTGGAGATGGCTTGCACGACCATTGTCTAAGATGGCTGTTTTGTAGCTTCTTGCCTCGAGTGGTCTGTGAGCGCCTCCAAGGCATACATCACCGATGACGACCCATCCTAGGTCAAGCTTTTGAGCGAACGGTGTATTTCCTGGGCCACTTATCTGCTCTCGGACCTTGTGAACTTGTAAGATGTCCCTACCCAATAGGAGGAGTATCTTGGCGTCCGGATCGAGAGGTGGTATTTTGTCAGCTATGCGTTTCAGGTGAGCATGGTGGTATGCTGCATCTGGGGTAGGAATCTCAGCACGCACATTAGGGATTTGGTTGCACTCGAGGAGTGTAGGCAGAGGAATGCTTACTTTCTTGTCCACTGGCTCCACAGTGTAGCCACTGACTCTCCTCCCCGCTGTCTCTGTACGTCCCGCACAGGTCTTGAGCGTGTATGAGTAGGAGCAGCCGGAGATATTGAAGACATCAAAGAACTCGGACCGTGCGAGGGACCGATTACTCTGCTCATCCAGTATGGCGTACATCCTCTTGGACGCCTCTCTGCACCCGTTTGGAAACACGCTGACAAGGCAGATCTTGGCACATGCTCTGGCGCTTAGACCTTCCCCACATACTTGTGTGCATGTCGACTTGACCTCCTGGTTATCCGCTTTGTCCTCCTCCCCGCCATCCTCTGAAGTAGAAGGGAACGACTTAGATTTCCAGGTAGGTCGGTTGGGGTGTAGTGCTGTCACGTGAGCAGTGCTCTCGCACTCTGTACATTTTATCTCAGCAGTGCAGTTCTTTGCGAGATGTTCTGTGGAAGAGCAACAGCGAAAACAGATGTAGTGTTCCTTCAAGAGCTGTTTGCGATCATCTATGCTCTTTTCACGAAAGCCTCTGCATTTCCTAAGAGGGTGGGGCTTTTGATGTAGGGGGCAATGTTCGTTTGGGTCAATTCGTTCCCTGCCTCCTCTAGACTCATACTTGGTGGATCCTGAGACCTGTGTCTTATGAACGTATACGGATGTCTTTGCGGGCCTCTCCCATTTGCTCTTTCTCTCTGTTGGAGCTTGCATGAAGAGGTTAAAACCTGGGTCTGTACGAGCCTTTGCCTCTGTATGGATGAAGTCTACCAGTACGAAGAAAGGTGGGAAGCTGACGAAACGTTCACGTTTGTATCTTGTCCCAAAGTATAACCACTTTTCTTGTAAGTTGTAAGGAAGTTTCTCTATAATAGGCTTAATTCCTCTGGAAGTATCTAAGTATGACAAGCCTGCGAGGAAGCCATCCTCCTTGGCTGCCTGTAGTTCTGACAACAGGTCAGCTAGATCTCGGAGTCTCTGTGGATCCTTTGTTGTGATCTTTGGAAAGTTTTCCAGTTTGCTGAACAGAGCCTGTTCAACTGCCTCTGGTGAGCCATATAGTTCATCGAGACGCTCCCATGCCATGTACAGTCCATTAGCCGGATTTCTGATGTTGACTGTTTTTATTCTTCTTACTTGTTCTGCTGACTCTTTTCCCAGAAACTTGGTTAGGAGGTCGATTTCTTCTGCAGCAGACAGATCTAGCCCGGCGATAGTATTTCCGAACGATGTTTTCCAGGCCCAATAGTTCATTGGCTGATCATCATATGGGGTGAGACCTGAGGTCACCAGGCGGTTGCGGGCGAGGTATTTAATGAGGTCTCCGTTTGATGCAGAATTGTCATGGCTGGTTCCATAAGGCGTCCCACGAACAGGTTGGTATGCAGGAGATGGGAAATGCTGTTTGAAGGTCTGATGTGGAGATATTCCACTAAGCTGAGGAGCTGGAGGGGAGTAGAGAGGCTGCTTGAGGCTTTGTTGTTCTGGTGCTCCACTTGTCTGGGGAGCCTGAGGAGAGTGATGAGGCGTGATGGCAGAAGAAGCAGCAGCTTGAGTTTGGCTTTCGTTGGGTGGGTGGAGTGCTGATGAAGCGTTGTCGCTCTTTATTATGGCTGGTGAGCTATTGCTGTGTAGGCTGGCTTGCTCTGACACGTAGGTGGCAGTGCGCTGGTGTTTGATAGACTGGGGGACCGTGTCGTTAGCTTCACTGCGTAATTCCAGGCCCATGTCTATTAAACCAGCCACGAGAGTATTTGCCTCTGCTATGGCAGCATCTTTTTCTTTTTCTTCATTTAATGCATCAAGACTGGCTTGGATACGTGCCTGCTCCACTTTAAGTTCGATTTCCTTTTTTGAATGTGCCGCTCTGGCTTGCGCTGCTTCAGCTTTTGCTTTAGCCTTGGCGATGACAATGCTAATTCTTGAGCTAGACGATGTACTAGATGAGCGACTGCTACTTGAATGTGCAGACTCAGAGTGGTTATCTCCATTTCCACCTTTACTGTTGCTGCGTTGTGACATTGTGACTCGGCGTGGGTTCAATGTTAGGAGAAGAAGGCTAGCGTGAAGCTGTCTGGAAGCTGTAATGTTAGCTGCTTATCTCTTGATATTGAGTAGCTCTGTAGGAAGCAATCCGTGTGTTTCCCGTTAGCTGTGTTGCCGTCTTTTCACTGTCTTGGGCTACGTTCCCAATCAGCTTAAACACTTCTCAATAATATCCAGGACGCATGTGCTTGATTCCATGAAGTTTACTGAGAATCTTGTGAAACTGAAAATACAGCAAAACCATCTGCATTAATATTATAAAGATACGATCTGATCTAAACACGAAACAGTCTTAACACAGAGCTAACCTAGCTTAGCTACACAATTTAAATCTTAGCAGTCTTAATACATACAAACTCACAATTGCCAGATTAATGTTAATGTCAGCTGATAAACAATACTCACAGACGTTGTTTTAGCGAAGAGGGAGAACAACTGGAGGATTAACAGAAGAGCTGAAGACTGCGTGTGTTTGCACGACCGTAGCTGACCACAGCACTGAGAGTTTTCTACATGTCCCAACATGTCCCAACATGTCCCAAGTACCACCCCCACGTTGCTATGGTAACCAAATGACATTGAACTGTGTTTCTAGCAAACGAACAACGTATTTTCCAGGGGCATAACAGTCAGCACTCTGGACTTTGAATCCAGTGATCCGAGTTCAAATCTCAGTGGAACCTTCAGGTGTGTGCTGTCATGGTTGCGTTCTGGAAAGAAGATGAGTTGAGTAGGCTAGTCAGTTGTGAAATGACACCAGATTGCACGATTGATCAACTCCAGCTGAGAGGATCTGTGGTATGTGACGTCACACCTCTGTGTTGCTAGTTGAATCTTTTTTGGTTTCCTCTTGCATATTCATTTACGATGCTTCTATTTATCCATGGTCTCCCAGAGGAGTGTGTTACAATCCCACTTCTGACTCAATTTGTTGCGACTCCACAAACTCTTTCCGCTAGCAACAAAATTTGGGAAAACTTAACTCATTCTTTGGCTTCCGGAACACTAATGTATAGGCATGGCTTCAGTTTCCGTAGTGTAGTGGTTATCACATTCGCCTAACACGCGAAAGGTCCTCAGTTCGAAACTGGGCGGAAACATTACTTGCTCCTCCATTATTTATTTCATCCTTGTGTGAAGATGTATGACTGCACGTTAATGATAGCAACATCAACATATTCATAATTATGGATAGGAGGGGAGCCTCATCTGCTATTCTTGACATGTAAAGTCAATTTTTGCAGGTTTTTAAAAGATTTTCTGATGCTATGGTGTGAAACGGACTTTGGCAAACCCCTAGCTGCTGAGCTAAAATGGCAGCCTTCCGTCAAGGAATCGAATCCTGTTCCTCCGCTTGACAGGCTGATTCTAACCTTTGACCAGCAAAGATACAAAATGTGTTGCTTGACTGACGTGCCAATTCTGAGAATACAAGCTGTAAGAGTATCACTGAAAAATTGACAAAAAAAAAAATCACGGTGCTAAAACCCTTTCATTGTCAAGCATTTGCATGACTGAGAGCGTAAATTGACTGTGGAAGGGGTTCCATGGTGTAAAGGTCAGCACTCTGGACTCTGAATCCAGCGATCCGAGTTCAAATCTCGGTGGAACCTTCAGGTGTGTGCTGTCATGGTTGAGTTCTGGAAAGAAGATGAGTTGAGTAGGCTAGTCAGTTGTGAAATGACACCAGAGTGCACAATTCCAGCTGAGAGGATCTGTGGTATGTGACGTAACACCTCTGTGTTGCTAGTTGAATTTTTTTTGGTTTCTTCTTGCATATTCATTTACGATGCTTCTATTTATCCATGCTCTCCCAGAGGAGTGTGTTACAATCCCACTTCTGACTCAATTTGTTGCGACTCCACAAACTCTTTCCACGAGCAACAAAATTTGGGAAAACTTACCTCATTCTTTGGCTTCTGGAACACTAGTGAATAGGCATGGCTTCAGTTTCTGTAGTGTAGTGGTTATCACGTTCGCCTCACACGCGAAAGGTCCTCAGTTCGAAACTGGGCGGAAACATTACTTGCGCCTCCTTTATTTATTTCATCCTTGTGTGAAGATGTATGACTGCACAATAATGATAGCAACATCAACATATTCATAATTATGGATAGGAGGGGAGCCTCATCTGCTATTCTTGACATGCAAAGTCAATTTTTTCAGGTTTTAAAAAGATTTTCCGATGCTGTTTTTGAAACGGACTTTGGCGAATCCCTAGCTGCTGAGCGAAAATGGCAGCCTTCCGTCAAGGAATCGAACCCTGTTCCTCGGCTTAACAGGTGGATTCTAACTTTTGACCAGCAAAGATACAGAATGTGTTGCTTGACTGTCGTGCCAATTCTGA
>NC_134516.1:32567537-32575037 GCF_027942865.1 Odontesthes bonariensis
TTTATTGTGAAGCAAACAGTGTATCAACAGTACATCTATCCTTGATTTATACAATGCTTTGTTAATTTGTGACCTGAATAACAAATGTTTACAAGTGAAAAACAGATGAATAGAAGAGATGAATAAAATCAAATAAAGAAATGGAAAACTGAATGAATTGATTTTTGTTTATGTTGTAAAGGGCAAACATGGAGAAGAAGAGCCACGAGTGCAGTGTGTGCAACAGGACTTTCACTGAGAAGTCTAACCTGACTATAGGCAAAAGAAGCTTCATGCTCCAAAGCAGTGTTTCCCAACCCTGGTCCTCAAGGCACACCGCCCTGCATGTTTCCCATGTTTCCCTGCTCCAGCACACCTGATTAAAGTAATTGGGTCAGGTCTGAAAGCTCTCTAGAAGGCTGAGCACAACCCATTCATTTGAATCAGGTGTGCTGGAGCAGGGAAACATGGAAAACGTGCAGGGCGGTGTGCCTTGAGGACCAGGGTTGGGAAACACTGCTCCAAGGAGAATGAGTGTGATGTGTGTGGTAGAAGCTTCACCTTCAGCCATCAGCTGACCTCCCGCCTGAAGCAGCACCTGTATCCACACATTCCTCTGTATAGGCAGGGAGAGGCCAAGCTGCTGTGTTCAGACGCAGCTAAGACTGTGACAGAGGCCCCCAGCAGAGCAGCAGACCCTGGACTGCAGAGGCTGCTGCCAAGAAATCTGGAGGGGAAATGTGACTGGAGAAATCCTCTGCATTGATGGAACAAAAAAGGTTTGTATAAAATATCCCTTTGATCTGGATTCTGAGTGTTCAGTGAGAATACTTTGTAATCCACAGACATGTTGTAGGAAAGACTGTAATATGAAATAATATGAATGTAATATGAATGTTCTGCTTTTTAGGTCCCTAAGAAGATATATGGTGATGGCCCGGGCACCATGCAGCCTGTCACCAGTGTTCTGAACGAACGGGGCCAGTTCTTGACGACGGTGGTGGTGGCAGCTGAGTCTGAGGGGTGCTGCAGGCGTATGGCGAGCGGCCTGATTGCTCGGTTCCAACGTGCAAACGCTCCTGCACCAAAGGTCATATATGCAGACAACAACTGTTGTCGGTAAGTTTAAGAATAATTCCAAATAACTGATAATGAAATCAACAATTTAACTGACAGATGAAACAGTTAACATTAAATCACATCTTTTTACAAGGAACACATGCTGTATAAAATCTTGATATCATTTCAGTGACAGCGGTTCCTCCTTCCTGGAGACTCTGTTCAGACACTGGGTGCAGAAGGGTGCTGTGTACCACCGGCAGCACCGCTGTGATCCTGCTGTGATCCAACAGAGCCATTCCAAGTATGGGGCGTCCATGAGTGCCTTGGCAGGTGCAGTGCTGGCCTACAACAAGGACGACATGATGCTCTTAGTCCAGGCTGTCAGGAGTGGCAAAAAAAGAGTTGTACGCCAGATGTTCAGACGAGGAAATGATGGCCTTCCAATAGAATAGAATGTGATATAATAATAATACTACATATAAGAATATTTTCTTGCGCTATTGCACATTTGTTGGATGAGAATATATGTAATTTTGTTTATATTGTGAGCAGAGAAACATCTGGTGCTTTATCTGACTCTGTGCAACATGTTACTGCCATTAATAAAATTAATTGTTTGTACATTTATTGGCTGGTGTTTGCAAATCTCTGTTGCTGAAAAAAGATGTTACTGCAAGTTTTCACATTTTCCCCCAATAGGCAGGATTTCAGAAAATGAGCTATACAACATTTGAAGGGGTATTCAAGGTTGTATGCTGTATGCCAGGCTCAAAAATGGGTTTTAAGCCTCCTAATTACCACAAGAACATAGGCATAAGCCTAATAACATAGGCAATGTACTACAGGTAAATAGGATAGAAAATTTAAGTATCAAATATCTACATGAAACCTCCCAGGCTTGTTCCTTACAAACAATATTTTTTATAGCAACAATCTTTAACCTGACTTTATCAACATTTTCAGATTTCTACATCTGAAATGTATGCAAATTAGCACATAATTAATGATGTAACACCTAATTTGCATGGAAAAACATAACATTAACACAGTAATAACATAATCTCATCAGTCTACATCAACTCAAACTATGCAAATAATGCAAACAACATTCAGCAGCCAAGTGGATTTCAATCATCCAGGCCTCATGCATGACATCTCTGTAAATAAAAGTTGAGGCCAGTGAACACCAGGGGGAGTCCTTCTTTTTGATCCTTTTTTGATCGATCCCAGGTTGAGCAATAGGGACTTGGGGGGGTCATGAGCCGTTCCCAGGCGCGCTCCCTTCCAAGTCCCTATGGCGACCAATGGTTGAGCGCTGTTGAGCAAAGTTGAGCGAATGGTTGAGCCCTGTTGAGCACAGTTGAGCGCTCAACCCGCCAATCATTGAGCAGGGAATTTCCGCCGCCAATCATTGAGCAGGGATTTTCCGCCAATCAGCATCATGCCTGTCGCCACCTGTCCCGTTCGTCCTGTTCGTCATTTCAGCCGTCATTTCGCTCACGTAAGTCTAATCTTCTTCAGTGTACATTAAACTATCTTGGTGCTGGTTTTGATGAATGAAAAGATTCTCTGAAAATTGGCAACTTCCTGCGTCAGAAACGTCATTGTTTACATATACGTTGTATAGACAACGTAGGCAATTGACAACCTGCCTTCCGGTAGTTTGGCATCTTATTGTTGTGAGAATTTATGCACATTCTATCACTTTTATCATCATGACAGCATTTTAACAAATCTATAACCTATTGTAGTTGTGAAACTTATGATTGTCAATCTATTATATATCTTAGTTTACCTAATCAGTTGACTATAATCCGTTTTACTATCAAAACATGCTAGCTAGCTAGCTAGCTGTATCTAAAACAGGACAAAATACGATTCTTGTACAGCTGTATTGGAAAACTGAATTATGTTTGAAATATTTTTATTGTGAAGCAAACAGTGTATCAACAGTACATCTATCCTTGATTTATACAATGCTTTGTTAATTTATGACCTGAATAACAAATGTTTACAAGTGAAAAACAGATGAATAGAAGAGATGAATAAAATCAAATAAAGAAATGGAAAACTGAATGAATTGATTTTTGTTTATGTTGTAAAGGGCAAACATGGAGAAGAAGAGCCACGAGTGCAGTGTGTGCAACAGGACTTTCACTGAGAAGTCTAACCTGACTATAGGCAAAAGAAGCTTCATGCTCCAAAGCAGTGTTTCCCAACCCTGGTCCTCAAGGCACACCGCCCTGCATGTTTCCCATGTTTCCCTGCTCCAGCACACCTGATTAAAGTAATTGGGTCAGGTCTGAAAGCTCTCTAGAAGGCTGAGCACAACCCATTCATTTGAATCAGGTGTGCTGGAGCAGGGAAACATGGAAAACGTGCAGGGCGGTGTGCCTTGAGGACCAGGGTTGGGAAACACTGCTCCAAGGAGAATGAGTGTGATGTGTGTGGTAGAAGCTTCACCTTCAGCCATCAGCTGACCTCCCGCCTGAAGCAGCACCTGTATCCACACATTCCTCTGTATAGGCAGGGAGAGGCCAAGCTGCTGTGTTCAGACGCAGCTAAGACTGTGACAGAGGCCCCCAGCAGAGCAGCAGACCCTGGACTGCAGAGGCTGCTGCCAAGAAATCTGGAGGGGAAATGTGACTGGAGAAATCCTCTGCATTGATGGAACAAAAAAGGTTTGTATAAAATATCCCTTTGATCTGGATTCTGAGTGTTCAGTGAGAATACTTTGTAATCCACAGACATGTTGTAGGAAAGACTGTAATATGAAATAATATGAATGTAATATGAATGTTCTGCTTTTTAGGTCCCTAAGAAGATATATGGTGATGGCCCGGGCACCATGCAGCCTGTCACCAGTGTTCTGAACGAACGGGGACAGTTCTTGATGACGGTGGTGGTGGCAGCTGAGTCTGAGGGGTGCTGCAGGCGTATGGCGAGCGGCCTGATTGCTCGGTTCCAACGTGCAAACGCTCCTGCACCAAAGGTCATATATGCAGACAACAACTGTTGTCGGTAAGTTTAAGAATAATTCCAAATAACTGATAATGAAATCAACAATTTAACTGACAGATGAAACAGTTAACATTAAATCACATCTTTTTACAAGGAACACATGCTGTATAAAATCTTGATATCATTTCAGTGACAGCGGTTCCTCCTTCCTGGAGACTCTGTTCAGACACTGGGTGCAGAAGGGTGCTGTGTACCACCGGCAGCACCGCTGTGATCCTGCTGTGATCCAACAGAGCCATTCCAAGTATGGGGCGTCCATGAGTGCCTTGGCAGGTGCAGCGCTGGCCTACAACAAGGACGACATGATGCTCTTAGTCCAGGCTGTCAGGAGTGGCAAAAAAAGAGTTGTACGCCAGATGTTCAGACGAGGAAATGATGGCCTTCCAATAGAATAGAATGTGATATAATAATAATACTACATATAAGAATATTTTCTTGCGCTATTGCACATTTGTTGGATGAGAATATATGTAATTTTGTTTATATTGTGAGCAGAGAAACATCTGGTGCTTTATCTGACTCTGTGCAACATGTTACTGCCATTAATAAAATTAATTGTTTGTACATTTATTGGCTGGTGTTTGCAAATCTCTGTTGCTGAAAAAAGATGTTACTGCAAGTTTTCACATTTTCCCCCAATAGGCAGGATTTCAGAAAATGAGCTATACAACATTTGAAGGGGTATTCAAGGTTGTATGCTGTATGCCAGGCTCAAAAATGGGTTTTAAGCCTCCTAATTACCACAAGAACATAGGCATAAGCCTAATAACATAGGCAATGTACTACAGGTAAATAGGATAGAAAATTTAAGTATCAAATATCTACATGAAACCTCCCAGGCTTGTTCCTTACAAACAATATTTTTTATAGCAACAATCTTTAACCTGACTTTATCAACATTTTCAGATTTCTACATCTGAAATGTATGCAAATTAGCACATAATTAATGATGTAACACCTAATTTGCATGGAAAAACATAACATTAACACAGTAATAACATAATCTCATCAGTCTACATCAACTCAAACTATGCAAATAATGCAAACAACATTCAGCAGCCAAGTGGATTTCAATCATCCAGGCCTCATGCATGACATCTCTGTAAATAAAAGTTGAGGCCAGTGAACACCAGGGGGAGTCCTTCTTTTTGATCCTTTTTTGATCGATCCCAGGTTGAGCAATAGGGACTTGGGGGGGTCATGAGCCGTTCCCAGGCGCGCTCCCTTCCAAGTCCCTATGGCGACCAATGGTTGAGCGCTGTTGAGCAAAGTTGAGCGAATGGTTGAGCCCTGTTGAGCACAGTTGAGCGCTCAACCCGCCAATCATTGAGCAGGGAATTTCCGCCGCCAATCATTGAGCAGGGATTTTCCGCCAATCAGCATCATGCCTGTCGCCACCTGTCCCGTTCGTCCTGTTCGTCATTTCAGCCGTCATTTCGCTCACGTAAGTCTAATCTTCTTCAGTGTACATTAAACTATCTTGGTGCTGGTTTTGATGAATGAAAAGATTCTCTGAAAATTGGCAACTTCCTGCGTCAGAAACGTCATTGTTTACATATACGTTGTATAGACAACGTAGGCAATTGACAACCTGCCTTCCGGTAGTTTGGCATCTTATTGTTGTGAGAATTTATGCACATTCTATCACTTTTATCATCATGACAGCATTTTAACAAATCTATAACCTATTGTAGTTGTGAAACTTATGATTGTCAATCTATTATATATCTTAGTTTACCTAATCAGTTGACTATAATCCGTTTTACTATCAAAACATGCTAGCTAGCTAGCTAGCTGTATCTAAAACAGGACAAAATACGATTCTTGTACAGCTGTATTGGAAAACTGAATTATGTTTGAAATATTTTTATTGTGAAGCAAACAGTGTATCAACAGTACATCTATCCTTGATTTATACAATGCTTTGTTAATTTGTGACCTGAATAACAAATGTTTACAAGTGAAAAACAGATGAATAGAAGAGATGAATAAAATCAAATAAAGAAATGGAAAACTGAATGAATTGATTTTTGTTTATGTTGTAAAGGGCAAACATGGAGAAGAAGAGCCACGAGTGCAGTGTGTGCAACAGGACTTTCACTGAGAAGTCTAACCTGACTATAGGCACAAGAAGCTTCATGCTCCAAAGCAGTGTTTCCCAACCCTGGTCCTCAAGGCACACCGCCCTGCATGTTTCCCATGTTTCCCTGCTCCAGCACACCTGATTAAAGTAATTGGGTCAGGTCTGAAAGCTCTCTAGAAGGCTGAGCACAACCCATTCATTTGAATCAGGTGTGCTGGAGCAGGGAAACATGGAAAACGTGCAGGGCGGTGTGCCTTGAGGACCAGGGTTGGGAAACACTGCTCCAAGGAGAATGAGTGTGATGTGTGTGGTAGAAGCTTCACCTTCAGCCATCAGCTGACCTCCCGCCTGAAGCAGCACCTGTATCCACACATTCCTCTGTATAGGCAGGGAGAGGCCAAGCTGCTGTGTTCAGACGCAGCTAAGACTGTGACAGAGGCCCCCAGCAGAGCAGCAGACCCTGGACTGCAGAGGCTGCTGCCAAGAAATCTGGAGGGGAAATGTGACTGGAGAAATCCTCTGCATTGATGGAACAAAAAAGGTTTGTATAAAATATCCCTTTGATCTGGATTCTGAGTGTTCAGTGAGAATACTTTGTAATCCACAGACATGTTGTAGGAAAGACTGTAATATGAAATAATATGAATGTAATATGAATGTTCTGCTTTTTAGGTCCCTAAGAAGATATATGGTGATGGCCCGGGCACCATGCAGCCTGTCACCAGTGTTCTGAACAAACGGGGACAGTTCTTGACGACGGTGGTGGTGGCAGCTGAGTCTGAGGGGTGCTGCAGGCGTATGGCGAGCGGCCTGATTGCTCGGTTCCAACGTGCAAACGCTCCTGCACCAAAGGTCATATATGCAGACAACAACTGTTGTCGGTAAGTTTAAGAATAATTCCAAATAACTGATAATGAAATCAACAATTTAACTGACAGATGAAACAGTTAACATTAAATCACATCTTTTTACAAGGAACACATGCTGTATAAAATCTTGATATCATTTCAGTGACAGCGGTTCCTCCTTCCTGGAGACTCTGTTCAGACACTGGGTGCAGAAGGGTGCTGTGTACCACCGGCAGCACCGCTGTGATCCTGCTGTGATCCAACAGAGCCATTCCAAGTATGGGGCGTCCATGAGTGCCTTGGCAGGTGCAGTGCTGGCCTACAACAAGGACGACATGATGCTCTTAGTCCAGGCTGTCAGGAGTGGCAAAAAAAGAGTTGTACGCCAGATGTTCAGACGAGGAAATGATGGCCTTCCAATAGAATAGAATGTGATATAATAATAATACTACATATAAGAATATTTTCTTGCGCTATTGCACATTTGTTGGATGAGAATATATGTAA